>NC_042998.1:147750352-147782852 GCF_006345805.1 Octopus sinensis | reverse complement strand
CCTACACAATTTGAGGCTTGTTCAAGAGATTGTAAAAGAGACTGGGCATTGGAGAGAGAATCACTGATAATAGCGATGTCGTCAGCAAAGTCAGTGTCTGTCAAGTACTCAGCTGGGTGTCTGGAACTTCTTCTTGGTTTTATTTCAAAGCCTTTGTCAGAGATGGTATCAACTGACATACGTAGCACATAATCAACAACAATGATGAAAAGAAATGGGGCGAGGTAAAATGCCATTAAGCATTTTACCTGCTGTGCTAACGATTCTGCCAGCTCACCACTTTAGATCAAGCTATATGGTTAAAAAGCTTCCTTTGCAACCATGTGTTTCAGGTTCAGTCCCACTCTATTACACCTTGGGTAAATGTCTTCTACAATAACCCCAGGTGCCATATAAGAATTTGAGAGATAGAAGCTGAAAGAAGCCAGTTGTGTGTGTGTGTGTGTGTGTGTGCGCACACATGCGTGTGTGTGTGTGTGTGTGTGTGTATGGTTCTTTGTGTTTGTGCTTGTACCCTACCACTACCTGACAACTAGTGTTGGTTTGTTTAAATTCTCACAACTTAGCAGTTCAGCAAAATAAACCAATAAAATAAGTAGCAAACTTAAAAAGAAATGCTGTGGTCAGCTAAGCCCTTCAAGGCTGTGCCCCATGTTAGTCACAGACCAATAACTGAAACAAGTAAAATATTAACAGATAAAAGATGCCTCTCTACCTCACTGGTCACAATGCACTTCCATTCTTTCTTTGATTGTGTCCTTCTTTACTGGTTGAGTCTGAATTGCTTGTCTGTCATCTTACTATTATTTTGGATGTCTTATGAGTGATATCTTCTGATCTTCTGGATATCATTTGACAACTATACAGGCCTACCTCTAATCTGTAAACCTTGTAATATATCCAGCCCAGTAGAACTTGAGCTTTCAGTATCTCCATGTAAAATGTTGAAACAAAATAACTGAGAACTGCAAATACCTAAGTTAGTAGAATATTACAGACCCCCTTTGGTCATGAAAGACCATGGGACTGTATTTAGAAAGTTTCACTCCGAGGCACAAGTCCAGGCAAGGTTGTTTATGGAAGACCAGCAATTGCTCATGTATACTAGCCTCCCCTCTTCATGCTACCGATGTTATCCAAGGTAAAGGCAAAGGTTTATACAGCTTGGCACAAATGACGCTGCAACTTGTTTCTACAGCTGAGTGAACTGGAGCATCATGAAATAAAGTATCTTGCTCAAGAACACAACACACAGTCCAGCAAAGTATCTTGCTCAAGAACACAACACACAGTCTATCAAACTTACTACCTCATGACTGTGAGCCCGACACTCTAACCACTGAGCCATGCACCTTTAGAGACCCAATTAAAGGGTCAGCAATGTGTGCCCCATCATGAGCACTGCATTTTATGGTGAATGGTGGTTATATGTCACAGAACAAGACACTGTTGGGATATTTGTTTGCTTGTAATACTAAGTCTAAGGGATTTGTCTTTCACCACCCCCACTCACTGGTGGCAAATAGAAGAAAAGCCATGACCAAGTAGTGCTATGATGGTGTATGAAAGGGAAAAATACAAATAAGTATTGCAATGCTACAAACTTGATCAATTGATAAGATGAATATAAATGTGCAGGTGTTCTAGAAAGAAGCCTGGTTTGGGGCATTACAAGAACCAACTTGAAACAGAAAAAGGAAATAATCTCTCAGATGTGACCCAATGCACTTAGAGTTATTACATTTGTGAGATCACACAAGAGAACACATACTATTCTATCTCCTCAAATTCTTAGCTTCTATAATTTATTTCTACTGTTCAACTGATCTATTACAGGCCGCACATGGTTTATACACAATCATGTGAAGGTGAGTGACCTTGTAGGCTTATAATTGTGATGTAGACCAATGTCAGCAGCAATTTGTTTTTTATTTTCTTTTTTTTCTTCAAAACGTTTATTTCCTTCATTTTCAAAGAGTTTGGCTCCCTGGTGAACTAGTTTTCTCTCCTTAAGATGGTCTATCACCAGTTCTTCCTTTTCATTTCACCCTAACAATGTCTCAGAACTTCAGATTCTCTTTTAACAGATCTTTAAAGTATTTCTTCAGCTGACCTTTTGATTGCTTTCTTTCATTCAGTTGGTAATAGAAAGCATGTTTTTGAAGCTGATTACGAATCATTTAGCTGAGATGAACTCCCACCCCACCACCACACCTGAATTGGTTTATGATGACAATTTCTTCAATATTGGTTGTTTTAGCTTCATTGATCTTCATTGATCTTCATTCAGTCATTGTCCCAGCTGATTTCAATGCTTCTAAGGCGTTGATAATGAAAATGTTCTAAGTTTTCAGGTTGTCCATAATTTCAGTCTAGAAAGGGATTGTGACAATTACAGACGTGTAGTCAGTCATTTTTGCATCATCTTTGAGATTTGGTTCTTGTATACTCATGCCCAAAAGAAACCAAAAGCTACTCCAGCACAATAACGTTTGTACAGGATCTCATCAACAATGTAAACCTTCTAAATATATTCTACAAATTAGTTGAGCTCATTATTGTAAATTTCAGTGGTATTTTATAATAGAGAATCTCCTTTACTCCACCCAAGACCACCCCTAGCTTGATGATGTACACTTCCTGTTTTAAAATCATCTAAATGAAAGCTTCCTATCCAAAATTTCATGGCCATTCATATTCAAAATACCAGCTTAATAATGACAAATTTATAAAATAAAATTCTTCATTATTTCCAAATTTAATTGAAAAATGCAGTGTAGTTCTTCAACAGAAATATGGCAACAAATCAGTTTATCAATTTTCTTACATTTTCCTTTTCTTTTGTGGGGTGGTTTAAGTTGGTTTTATATCCAAGTAGGGAAGGTCTCAGTGCATTTTGAACCAAATACTCCTATTGTTAGATGTCCTTTGAAGAAAATCAGCTCTGAAGAAAATACAAACAGTGAGCACAATCTAAAGGTATGTGCCAATCAGACAATTTCCCAGAAGCTCCATGGGCCTAAGTGGGTTCCAATGCTAATCTATGTATGCAGTGGCTGCATATGTTGCTATATTGCTAAGCTGAAGGGCCTATAATGCCATCAAAATGACCCTGAGGGCAGTATCTATTTTTAGTTTCTCAGACTGAGGTCAATAGATTAATGTAATTTGATTATGGTTGTAATAAAATATTTAATTTGTAACCAATTATAATCATCAACAGACCACCTTGGCTCCACAGAATTTATTCTTTTTTGATCGTTTTATGAAACCAGAGTAACAAAATAAATGTTAATGTAAATATTAAAATATATTTTGCCTCCGAAGATAAGGTTAATAATCTGAAAAAATAATAATTGTAAAAACAAAATTTTGGTTGCAAAGAATGACATACATTTAAAAAATTAATAATGTTTGTGTGTGTGTGTGTGTGTATTCATGTGTGCATGCATATGTATGTGTGTGAGTGACTGTGTGAGTGTGTATGTGCATGTGTGTGCATTAATGTGTGTCACAAATAAATGAGTTGACTGGTCGGTGAATACCAATGTTGAAAATTTATCAATGTGGTCCTAGTGTAACATGGACCAGGTATCTAAATATTTAATGGCTCAGCATGTACTGTCTGCTTGCCAGTCAGTAAAGCTAAATGCTTTCAGCTTGAAGTAGCAGTAGTAGTCCTGTAAAACCGACAAATGTTTTTACAAACTGACAGTGAAAGTATACTTTAGAGGGAGATGCAGTGCTGGATTCTCCCAATGATTAGTACTAGGGTAGGTTTGCCCCAGGTCAGTCCTGATTGAACAGTCTTATTGCTCACAGATAGTTGGCAAGACACAAATTGTAACCTCTTGATCCATCTATTTCTACTCAATCTCCTCCTAACCAAGGCCTGTACTTTAGTTTCTGACATGCAGTGGGTAAATTGAAAGAGGTGTTGCACAACTGTCTTGATATACTTCACTCTCCTGGCTACATAGTCTATTTGGTAAAGTTCATAGTGTTTGGTAGGTGAAATATTAATCTCACAGACAGATCATTAACCTATCATAGTGATATTACCAGATCTTGTAGCATTTTCGTACATATGATTAGACACATATGATTTAATGTTCTTCGCTGATACATAACAAAACACTTGTAATGTAATGTTAGCTGGTCAATCAACATGTTATTTATCAGCAACAGTTCACTTTTTAATAAGAGATGTAAATATGTTACATATTGATTTCAAATATTGATTCAAAGCCACACATATTAAGGGTAGGAGTAGTTAGTTGAATTGATCCCAGTTTTATTTTATCAAGCTAGAAAAGATGAAAGGCAAAGTTGAACTTGGCAGAATTTGAATCTAAAAGAAAATAGAGAAATATAGATTAAAATGAGTGTCATTTAGTTTCAGTAAGAAAATAGTAATAGTTAGCAAATTAACTAGTAAGAAAGTCTTTGATGAAAGCACAAAGTCAATAATTTTGAAGAGGGGGTGCCTTTGAACCCCCCCCCTCTCCCTCCGTATTTCACTAGTACATCATTTTATTTTATATATAATGTTCATCCTGCAAGATTTGAACTTAGAATGTAAAAAGCTAGAACAAATAACACAATGCCTTTTTTTTCCAGAGCTCTAATGATTCTGCCAGCTCTGCATTGTTAACAGCTTCTTCATCTTTTAAAAATACAATGCTTCTAAACAATTTTACAATAATGATAATAATAATAATGATAATAATAATAATAATAATAATAATAATAATAATAATAATAATAATAATAATAATAATAATAATAATAATAATAATAATAACAATAATAATAATAATAATAATGACAATAATGACGATAATAAATTCTCTGATGCAGTACCAGACAGTGGCTCTCATGGCTCTCTTGGTTTCTAATCTTAACTAACTGGAAGTATTATCATGTACATTGTTTTGTCTTCATATAAAAGATGAGCTGCAACAAATATTCTGTTCAATACCACAGTAACAATATAAAATTATAACAATGAATAATTTCTCAAAAGAGGGCGAGTTCCTTGGGCTGCTCGTGAGGACCCTACAAAATCACATTCACCCTGACCACTATGGCAAGTGCCCTCTCCACATCAACTTCCTTCAACACATAGGTACCTGCTTAGAGTAGGCCCATTCACTTAGGCCATTCTTGCAACATCCACCCAACTTTTAACAAGATTGCTGGGAGGTAACACTTCCCTCTGTACTCTCACTTTCCCTTTCAAGTAAAACTTAAAATGTTTATGATGGCCTGCCCAAAGAGGAAAGTATCTGTCTTTGGCCCTTTTAATCTGCCCCCCCCCACCACCACCACACACACACACACATAACCACTTTCACTAAGACCACCAGGCAAAGAGACGCTGTCTGCCCTACCTGGCCAAAGGATGGCAACAGGATGATCTTCACTATAGACTCAGCCAAGAGTCTGATCCATCCTACACATGACAGCAGGTGTTCAGTATAGACTCACAAGTCAGTAATGCTCAGGCACTGGACAAGAGCATGCAGGACAGTTTTGTCATTCTGTGTACATCTCAGGCAAGCCTGGCTGACAGCAATTCCATGTCTCTACAAGCAGAGTTTTTTCTGAACTGGTCATGCACCCAAGCTGCTCTGCCAGGCTAAGGATTTCTGGAAATTATCAATAAGCCCCATCCCTAAAGACCTCAGGAACTGACCAGCCAGTTGATTCTCGTTAATGCCCAGAGGACATCATTATACTTACCCACCACTAACCCTCTATAGAATGCCAAAGCAAAGCTTCCACCAACTGCATTGCCTGACTGACAGAGAGCTGTGAGCACCTGACAGCACCCTAGGTGTCAGGTGCCCTGTCTCGGTCTATTCTTGATCCAGGACTGCAGCCCAGTCAAAAAGACAAGCCTTGGAAAATTCCATCTGACAAACAGTGACCACACCTGCTCACTATCAAGGAAATACAGATGTCATAGCCTTAGCACATGCCTTTACATCAGTAGCCATGGCATGCACAGTTCACCGTTCAGCAAGTGTTGACAGTAAATGGTTCACCTGGCCAGAGGAACATATCTCTTCCACAGAAAGTAGATGCGTGTGCTCCAATTTGGCCTGACATAAACTGGAGCAAGGCATGATTGTAAGGTGGTAATATATGATGGAAGCCATAAAAGCATTCACTACCTTTGCCCAATATTTTAGTGATAGCTTTCTCTTTGCCCACTTCTGGGTGAGATTGGCAACCCTGCTCATCACCATGTCCGAGTTCCCCTCCACCTGGTGATCCAGATGAAACCAGACCCCAAGCAATTTAACCAGTCCGTCTGTCCAGCATTCCACAACATTATTAGACAACATGAACCTGCCTTTCCAGGTGCTGAGCTGCAACCCCACTAACCTTTCTTGATTAATTTTTGCTCCTGTCACTACCTTGTATTCTTTTATTGCAGTGCTGACCAGATCTATACGCTTGGTATTCAATACTATGATAGTGATGTCATCTGCATATGACAACACAGTTCTCCTATGTCCTAATTCATGCAAGATGCCTCTCAATACCTCCTATTTCTGTAGCAGTGACTCTAGGGTCAGTACATACAGAAGATACAAGAGCAGTCTCCTTTGACAGACAAAGCACATGATACTGAATAGTCCTTATAAGTAGCCATTCAGCTGAACTGCCAAGCAGATGTTGCTATACATTGTAGTAATCCATCTACAGAAAACGGGACTGAAACCTGCTGCTGTGAGAACAGCCACTAAGTATTGGTGATCAACTCTATAGAAAGCTTTAGATTGATCCAAATTGATCAGGGCCCCACCATATCAGTTTTCTTACCCACCTTATCAATGATATATAGCATGAGGTGGAGGTTGCTATGGATAGATTTGCTTGGGATGGCACATTTTTGTGCATCACCAATCAGATCCTCCCTGACAAGTGCCAATCTCTTTTTAATACCTTATTTTGAAATCTGTGTTCAGCAGCATTATGGGCCTAAAATTTTCTATTTAATCCCTTTTCATTGAGTCATTTCTCAGTAGATCCACTGCTCCTCAACTCACAGAACTAGGAATTCTCCTGTTCTGCTGCTGTTTGTAGACGATATCTGTTAAGAGGTCAAATATAAAAGTAAAGAACTTAGGGTAGACCATCCACACCAGGTGATTTTTTCCCCTTGCAGCCCATCATCACATTCTGTATTTCTGCTGCTATTATCAACATTTTGCAATGTTCTGCACCCTCTTGCCATCCATCTGAAGTTCATCTGTGTTCTGGCCTGCCATTTGTCTCAAACAGTTGGGCAAAGTGCTGCTGAAATTCCACATACATCTTCTAGGTCTGCTGAAATTCCACCAAAGACTGAACTCTGGCTCTGTTATCACATCATGCTTCTGCCTCTTGGGTCCATCAAATGGCTTTCATTCCCTCGTTTCTTAGAACATACATCTTACCTCTGACAATGTATCTTTCATACTGAGTATTGGAGGATGAGTCCACGTCCAATATCATTGGAGTACATTGATTGCAATGCTTTTCCTAAGCACCTTTCCTAAGTTTCTAAGTTACCCCTTTATTCCATTTCTTTCTATTGCTAATGCCTTACTAAACCGAATCAATTCTACTCTAATCGCCCTTTTCAGGGCAAGCTACCATTTGTTGTTGATGATTAGCACCATCAATATCTGCTTAACTAATTCACTTATCTGGTCTCTGCAAGCTTAGCATGCCAGGAGTGATGCATTCAGTGTCCAGTAACCAGGTCCCTGCCTGTGGAGCCTAAGTTGACCATGCAGATCACAACTTTGTGGTCTGTGTAGCCAACAATTTTAAAAAGTGGACAGCTTATACTATCCTTATCTACTGGTCTATAAAATACTCTATGTAAATACAACATAGATGACCTGATGCAGTTCATCCATGGTACATTTGGGAAATCAAGTCAGGCATATATTTTCAACTGCTTGTCAGGCAGTTGAAAATATGCATCCAAGATGGTTACCCATTAGCACTAAAGGTTGAGATGTTTCCAGGAAAACCTCCAGACATTTGAAGAAAACTGGGTGTCCTGCTCCTGTCAGAGTACAAACAGTCATCAGTCTGAAGGCTTCCCCATTGCAACTGTTTACATCCAGGACCACCAACTTACCTTATAGGTCCAGTAAGATAGCTCTTATCTGCAGATCTAGACCTCTCTGGAACAGTACCACAGTTCCACCCACCATTTCTAGTTGACATGAATATAAGTAAATCTCATATCCACCAAAAATAAGCATGAAAGCTTGTCGGTCAGATAGCTACTACATCTAAACTTAGTGACCTGAGGTCATTGAGTAGGTGATCCTGTTTTCAAGGTGACCCTAGGCCATGTGCCTGTTCAGAGCAGTGCAGTGCAAGTCAGAAGGAAGGAGAATGAAAAGAGTCACTTACCCTATATTTGTAGATTGACAGATGTTCTCTCGTTCTGACTATTTATGGGTGTCTCCACACACATTTCTTTGAAGAGCCTTTTATTTATGGGGAAGTGTGAGAGATGAATGCAAACAGAGAGGAGGTGGCCAGAGGTATATAGGAGGTAGATATAGCAAGTGGTGAACAAAGATTGGGTTGATCAATGGTAAATTTGAGTTAGAAGATAATAAGAATGATATACAAATGTCAACTGAGACTAACTCAGAAGGAGTGGGAGTGATTATTGGCAGTTCAGAAATCGTGATATGATATGGTTTGTAGTAACATTTTCTAATTTCATTACTCACAACAGCAAAAATCATACAGTAGACAAGGGAATGATGGAGAGACTGAGTGGTAGAGAAATGAGGGACAGGGTTAAAGATTGCAAGAGATTGGGCGAGGCGTGTAAGACGAATAAAATAAGGATGGATGATCATAAAAGTGACGGTACATATAAGTGTGGGAGTGGCAATGGTGAGGATGAGGGATGGATTGTCAATAGGAAGTGGTTTGAGGGCAGGACCCTGTTGTCTAGGTAGAGGGTAGAAGAAGGGAAAAATGCAGTCATGCACTTGACAGGGACATTGAATATAGGACTTGGCAGTGTGCATAATGTGCATACACATGTTTCCACAATCTAAGTCGTGGGCATATACATTATGCCTTTAGATCTTCTGTCATGCTATGCTAGCATAGCTGGACAGGTTTTAATGAAAACTACATATCATCAATCATAAATGGTCATTTGTAATCTTCTCTTGAGGCTCAACATCCTGAGATCATTCTTCACAACCTCATTCCACTTTTGACTCAGTTCTCCTCTTTGAAAGGCTCCAGCTAACATAAGTGACAGGTATCTCTTTACGGAGCCTCATCTATAAATATCATATAACTATACCAAAGCAGTTTCTCTCTTGTACACAACATCTGATTCCTCTTACACCCATTTTTCCACTCAACCCACTTGTACTGTCATTTGAACATCCAGCTGAACATGCTTGTTTCAACACACACACACATGTGCGCATGTGCACTGCATGCACACATATATGTATGTATGGATGTATGTAAGTATATATATATATATATATATACAGGATGTAATGAATAAATTGTCATCTAAATTATGCAAAAATAAAAATAACACTGACATCTCATTTTAACAGATATGTTTACTAAATTACATAAAAAATATCTTGAAATACTAAAGAGTAAATTTATTCAGTAAAATCGCCATTGGCTTCAACTGTGACCTCCAGACGACTTCAGAATCTCCTGTAACTCTTCTGGATCGCCTTCTTCTTTAAGATGGTGAATGTTGCCACAATCTTTGCCTTCAGTTCATCTTTGGTGTTACAAGGAGTTTTGTTGGTCACTTGCTCAACTGTACCACATACATGATACACAAGGGGGTTGCAGTCTAGGGAGATAGGTGGCCAGATGTTAGGGGTGATGTAGTCGCAGAAATTGTCTGACAGCCATGACTGGGTTCTTCTGCTTGTGTGGCATGATGCTGAGTCCTGTAGCCAGGCATAGGGTCTTCCAGCAATCACCCTCTTGACCCAGGGTAGTACTATCTCCTGCAGGCACTTGATGTAGGCCTCCACGTTGAGTGTGAGGCCATATGAGAAGATGAATGGAGACATAACGTCGCTGTCACTAGTGATCACTACAAACATCATGATGTTGACTGGATGTTTGATTTTTATCACTCTTGGTACATGGCCTCAGATTGACACTCAAACACTCTGAAATGTTTGTATTGGAGCTTTCAGCACAAATGCCAAGCAGTGCAGCATGTCATTTTCAAATTTCTGGCAGAGTGGATTGCATCATGGTGCTGTTTTTCTCACAGATGGTGCACAACTGCACTGCCCCTATTATACTGTGTAGTCAACAAAATCAAAAACAAACCACGTGCATGTGCAAAATAAAAAATATTGAATGGTGATAATTTATCTGTCACACCCTGTGTGTGTATATATATATATATTATATATATATATATACACACAGGGTGCGACAGATAAATTATATATATGTAGAGAGAGAGACAGAGAGAGACAGAGACAGAGAGAGACAGAGACAGAGAGAGATAAATAAATAGACAAATCAACTGACAAACAGAGAGACAGACAGACAGACAGATAGATAGATAGATAGATAGATAGATAGATAGATAGATAGATAGATTGATAGATACTGATAAAGCCAGCCTATAATGATATTGTAAAAAATATTACTTTTTTCCTTTTATCAAATTATGTCTATTAATGTCTTGTTAACTCACTTCCTAAAAATCAAAAGACAAAAAAAAAAAACGGAAAGAAAAAAAATATCCAAATGATAATGTTTCTAGGATTGTCTGAGATTAGCCAATGGCAATGGAACTGTTGTGGGTTAATCCTGACACTGTAGAACCAGTGATAAATACTTGAACATAATTATGAGAGAAGCATGAAACAAGTAGAAGTTTTCTCAAAGTACTTCCTGCTAATTTTTTTTCCTAGTCTGTCAACTAAACAAGTGCAGATATTTAAGTACCATCAAAAAGTTTTGGTTTGTTTGTTAAAACAAAGCCAAAAACAGCAACTAATCACCATTTTTCATATCACAAAGTATGAAGAATATTTCGCTTTTGCATTTGGTTTGCAAGAATCTTAGGGTGAAATCATGTATTGAAACGGATTTTGTTGTATCTTGTGGAGGCAGGGGTCATAATAATAAAGGAATTATATCCAAAAGATGTGAGCTCTTCTCACTCTTTTCACTCTGTCCACATATGACAAAAGATGGATATGCTTAAAAACGATTATCTCCCCCTGAGCAGTAAATCTCTTTCATTCTGTCTCTATCATGGTATATACTGTTTCCTGTAAGACCACCATGTAAATTACAATTATTGTATGTATGTATGTAATATTTTTTGATATTATTCTTTTCCTTCGTATCATCCATTCAACACTTATTCTTCATCTATTACATTTAGTTCCTCACCCTTTCCTCCTCTCTCATTCTCCCTTATTGCTTCCACACTCCACCCACACTCCAAATTTTACACCTATTCACTCCTACTCACCTCTTACATTGAGGGTTCACACAGTTACTTCGTCACCATTATTTTTATCCCTTCCAAGCTCCATCCCAATCACTCTTACCCTCTCTTCTAAAAGGTGGGTAGCCATGTAGCTCCTATACAGCAGGAAACTTGTTCTATTCTGGGCCTTTTCTCATATATTTTAACCCCTCATTTCCTACCATAACACTGCTTCCCTTGGGGCTCATAGTCTTGCAAGCTGAATTAGTGTTGTTGGCACAAAAAAGAAAAAAAGAACCCACCAACACCAAGTACACACTGTAAAGTAGTTGGGGTTAGGAAGGGCATCCAGCCGCAGAAATCATGCTAAGTTGACAGTGGGCATAATGCAATACTGTGAGCCATCAGATCCTGTCAAACCATTTAACCCACCACCACCACCACCACCACCACCGCCACTACTGTCAATACCACTATCTCCATCACCACCACCACCATTATCATTAAATGGTCTTCTTGAGACACTTCTGTGGTCTTTGTCCTGTTCTTAACCTTGTTAATCTGTCACAGAGATTACTACCTCCTCACTAAATTAACAACCTCTAAAACAAACCTTAAATATAGTTTGATTTTATTATTATTTTATTTTATTTCAGTTATTTCCTTTTTATCATCAGACTGGACCAATAGACTGTTCTGTTTCAATATCTATGGACCAAAGGCACTTACAACTATCTGTGACATCCACTTCAAGCACAAGCAACTGCCAATGGTATAACCACTTAAGAAGCACTTCTGCTGCTGCTGCTGTTATATTGTTGTGCACTATTCTCTTATAGTTAAAAGATTGTCGTTTTTCTATGTAAGTGCAACTAATATATATATATATATGTAATATAACTCAACCATAATTATCAGCAAAAAAAAAAGAAAAAAAAAAGCTTTTACTCAGAATCAAATATAATTTTGTCTTTTACTTGTTTCAGTCATTGGATTGTGGCCATGCTGGAGTACTGCCTTGGAGAATTTAGATGAACAAATTGATCCCAGTACTTACGTTTTGTTTTTTAAGTTTGGTATTTATTTTATCAGCTTCAGTTGCTGAAATCCTAAGTTACAGGGATATAAATAATCATCCACACCAGTTGTCAAACACATGCACAAAGCTACATATATACACACACAATGTAAATGTGTGTGTGTGTGTGTGTGATGTGTCTGTGTGTGTATACATACATACGCATATATATATATATATATATATATGTATATCTTTGTCTATGTATATTTATATTTATATATATATGTGTGTGTGCATGCACGTGTATATATATATATATATATATATATATATATATATATATATATATATATATGTATATATGTATACACATACATATATGTATTTATGTGTCTATCTATCTATTTATCTCTCTCTCTCTCTCTGTATATGTATATATATATATATATATATACATACCTTTTACCTTTTACTTGTTTCAATCATTAGAGTGCAGCTAGGCTAGGGCACTGCTTTGAATGTTTGGTTGAATGAACTGACCAAGTACTAATGTTTTTTAAGCCTGGTACTTATTCTATTGGTCTTTTTTGCCAAACTGCTAAGTTACAAGAATGTGAACACAACAAACACCAGTTGATAAGCAGTGGTGGTGGGATAAACAAGACACAGACACACATACACACACACACTCACATACACACACTTACACACACACACACACATTTACAATTTCCATCTCCCAAATTCACTCACTCCCAATGTATTGGTCAGCTTAGGGCTACAGTAAAAACACTTGCCTAAGGTGCCACTCAGTGGGATGGAACCCAAAACCATGTGATTGCAAACCCAGCTTCTTAACTTCACAGCCATTTTGTATCTACTAAGCTATTTCTTAATGACATTTTTATCTATATGCTAAGCATAAATACATTAGTATTTGTGAATATTTGTCATATTATCTAACGGAAGATCTGCATTGCTCCAAATATAGTAATGTTGTACTCCTTTTCAGAGAAAATGGATGGTGTACTGTATTAGGTTAGGCTTGGCTTTGTAATTAGGAAGTTCAGTTCACAACCCTATGGTTCCGTGTTTGTTCTCACTCTTACTGATTGGCACATTATGCAAGTGTCTTTTTTCCTTCACATACCCTTAGCTATCTGTTAAGTTTCGTATACAGAAACTGAGCGTGTGTGCACGCCCCCCCCCCCACACACACACATTTATACCACATCATAGCTATCATTTGCAAGCAAGTATGATTTGTTAGTAGTCCCAAGCTTTTCCTGTATATATACTGCAACTGTCTCTTTTGCTGTCTCTGTCTCTCCCAGTCTCTCTCACTTACAATATACATATATATATATATATATATATATATGTATACACACACACACACACACACACATACACACATGTACTAGAATGAAAAATGCAAGAGCAGAAAGTATTCTTAAGTATTGATCCTGGAAAAGTACAGGACAAGAAGAAAAAAAATTTAAATATTGCTGCTGAAGTTAGAATTTGCTAAATAAATTTCTGATTGCTAAATAGATTTTTCAAATCATTCATCAAATAGTGTGTGCAATTTATGTTTTTTCTTTTTTTCTTTTTTCTTTTTATTGTACATTTTTAAAATTCAAGTTAATATTTTTGATTTAAAAATTTCTTTGTATTAAGCTAATACATTTCAGTCTTATTTTTACTGTTACATGATTTTTAAAATTTTCTATTTTCACAAAACTCATAATCCCAAAATTTTAAATCGTGGATATTGTATTAAAATTAAATTCGTATAGAATATATGTAATTCAAAAATAAGAGTAAAAAATATGTAAAAAAATTATTTAAAAAAAAAACAAAAGAATTAATTTCTTCAAAGTTTGCATTATCAGATAACAAAGTATTTTCTATTTGTAGTCAGAAGAATGTTTTTTTAAAAAAGAAAGTTAATGAACAAATTGAATGCAAAATGTAGAAATGACCCTCTAGCTTTTTTCAAAAACTTAGGGTTTATAATGCATTCTCACTTTTGCTTAAACTGCTATCATGTGATTTTTTTTAAATATCTAAAGCACTAAGTTTGTAATATTAAAATTTAAATGTGTAAACTTGTAAGCAATTAGACTTTTCACAAACATTGAAAATAAATAGCTCCTTGAGTATTTTAATCTAAAGTTTTATGTAAAAATAAAAATAAATTAAAAGAGCATTTATTACAATTTAAAATTTTTAAATTCTAACTTCAGCAGCAATATTTTGAAATTTTTTTAAAGGTGGCAAGCTGGCAGAATCATTAGCATGCTGGGTGAAATGCTTAACGGTATTTCATCTGCTGTTTCATTCTGAGTTCAAATTCTGCTGAGGTCAAACTTTGTTTTTCATCCTTTCGGGGTCGATTAAATAAGTATCCGCTATGCATTGGGGTCGATGTAATCAACTTAATCCCTTTGTCTGTCCCTGTTTGTCCCTTCTGTGTTTAGCCCCCTGTGGGCAATAAAGAAATAAATATTTTAAGATTTTTTCCTTCCTATTCTGTACTTTTCCAGGTTCAATACTTAAAAATATTCAAGCACTCTGCCCCCACACTTCTCATTCTAGTCTACATTTTTTTCCAGGTAACACTTCTATTATTTTAATTAATTATATTTACCTTTATACTTTTTATTCTAGTAATACTAAAAATAAGGCAGAAATGTTTTTAGCTTAATACAAAGAACTTTTAAAATCAAAAATATTAACTTAAATTTTTAAAAATTTGCAATAAAAAGCAAAAAATAAAAATTATTAAAAACAGAAAAGTGCACACACCATTTGATGAACAACTTCAGAAATTTATTTTGATCCAAATTTTCCTGAGCACCTTCAGCTTCATTTTTCTCAATTTTTGTTGAGTAGCTAGTCATGTATCTGGTCAATATCATACTGACAGTCAACATTTGCCTGCCATATCAAACATAAAGGATTGTAATCATTGATAAATTTTTCAGATGATTTTCTTTGAAGTTGATAAAGCTTTTTAACACTTTTTTCATTTCTTCTTAATTTAACACTTTCAGCAACAGTAAAGGAGATGAATCTTCCTTCAGCCTTAGGAAAGCCAAATAGACATTATTTTACCACATTCTTAGCATTTTCTACAAATTCTCTAGGTTTTGCTGCATGAATGCATTTGAAAACTACTGACCAAATTGTAAAGATTGGGGTTAGATGCTGAACACAGCAATCTGGAAGTAATGTATTGTTCAATAAATTTAAAGTTTTTTTCAGGAGAATCGTTTTTAAAAATAGGTGCTTGATCCACCCAAATTTTCATATGAATATAAGGAGCCTCTCTTTGTTGAGACTCTATTCTCCAAATATAATGCATGATGTTGTTTGCCACAAATCCGATTGTTTTTTTGTTGTTTTTTTTGCCAAAACTACTTTATTCATTATAGCTTGCAATTGGTGATTAAAATGTTCATTAACAGCAATAACATCATTTATACACAAAGAGCTTGTTTTAACAGTTTGAATATATATATATATATATATATATATATATATATATATATATATATATATATATATATATATATATATATATATATATATATATGTATGTATGTGTGTGTGTGTGTGTGTGTGTGTGTGTGTGTGTGTGTTTTTGTGTGTGTGTGTGTGTGTATAAACTTTGAAGTGCTGACTGGATTGGTATTTTAGAGAAAAGGAAGGAAATCCCAAACACAGAATCGTTCTGAAAACAACTAAGGAGATCAGGTAAATACCCTTGGAAAATGGGGGAAAAAAATGGCTAGCAAGAGAATCAAAATTTGTATCTCTCAAATTCCAATGAAGCACTCTGTGTCATTAAATTAAGTGATTCTTGACATCAAAGACTGTCTTTCATCAAGTTAGATATCTTAAAAATGACAAAAATATTTGGATTTTTTAAAATGATCACTTTTTTTTTCGTCACTTATAGTCACACTCCCTTTTTGTAGCTAATATGATGAGGTTTTCACCATCAGATTCATCTGATAGAGCTCTTTCATTTGAACACAACTATTGTAGTTCTCTTTTGTAAAAGCTGAGATATTTTGATTCAAAGTCAATTTTGAAGCTTACTTACCATCTTTTACATCACTTAAAGCCACACTATTTTTTGTAACTATTATTTTTTAACAAGGTTTACACCAAAAGATTCTTCTCAATGAATACATGCTTATAAACCTAATCAATCTGTACTTTTCTTCTAAAATAACCAAGATATTTTCATTCAAAGTAAATTTTTGGCCTTACTCTGCCAATTTTTGACCTCACATAGTTTGACCTAACTTTTTTCTCAATGAGCCACATTTCAATTACTCTATCTCCAAATGTAGTTGAAGACAGGATCATCATTGCTAAAAGAACCACATTCAATTTGGTTAAGAACTGAATTAGTGATGAAGCCTAGAATTGCTCATGGGCGACTAAAGTTAAATTTAATATAAATATATATATAATAATACATATGCTGTAAAGTGGTTGGCATTAGGAAGGGCATCCAGCCACTAAAAACATGCCACATTTGACAATGGAGCTCAATGCAGTGTTGTGGCTTGCTGGATCTAGTCAAACTTTTCAACACATACCAGCATGGAAAGACTGACATAAAACGATGATGATCATGACAATGATCATAATTATAATATTGCATAAAGACATGCTAATTGCTAAATGGACGATGGAACTCATGGAAGACAAAGACCTTGGTAGACATTGGATGAGGTGGTGAAGAATGAGCTCAAGGTGCTGAGCCTCATGGAAATGGCAAAGAACTAAGACGATGGGCAAGTTTTTGTGCTTAAGAAAACCCATCAACCCAAGGACAAATAAGTCCTTAAAACCATATCACTTATGTTTATGCCCTTGTGCCCAATCCTCTACTTTTCCCTCTGACAAAGATTTATGACTGACCTTACCTCCACCCCTGTTCTCCCATCACTGCATCTCCTATCCACAATCCCTTGAAGTTACTTCTCCACCCTTACTACTTCTCATTCATTTACCTATCTGCAACTTGAGGGCACATCATGACACATCTTCACCAACATCCTCCGAACCCTAACCCTACCCAACAGCAAAACACCTCTTCCTGTTCAATCTTGATACTTTAACATCCAATCACTTCATATAAAGCCACCTTCCTCACTACCACTCACCACCACTTCAGCAGAGGTGGGGATCTTCTCTTGCAAGTTACTTGGTAACCTCACTGGTGTTGGTGCCATGTAAAATTTACCCAGTACACTCTATAAAATGGATGGTGCTTGGAATGCCAAGTCATAGAAACCATGCCAAAGCAGACATTGGACCTTGATGCACTCTTCTGGCTGGCCAGCCTCTGTTGAACTGTCCAACCCATGCCAGCATGAAGCATGGATGTTTAATGATGATGATGATGATGATGATGATGATGATGATAATGCATACATGCATACATATATATATGTATACCAAATCCACTCACAAGACTGTGGTTGGCCAACCAATGTCTTGTGAGTGGATTTGGTAGACAGAAACTGAAAGAAGCCCATCAAGTATATATATCAATATATATATATATATCAATATATATATATATATATATATATATATATATATATATATATATATATATACAAACACACACATATATTATGGCTGCCCCCTCGTTATTGAGTATGGCCATTGCACGAAGTTTTATACATACATACATACATACATACATACATATATATATATATAATAATATTAATTATTATTATTTGAGGGAATATTAATCCTAACATACAGGGAAAAATTCAATTTAGAAATACTAAATCAAATTTCACACAATATTATATATATATATAGAAATGAGAAAAAACCACCTTTTATCAATTCAAAATGAACAATTAAATTACACCATCTAGAAAATTACATATAATAGAAATATTAAAATTAAAATAACAATAATATACCAATGATTAAGTAAATTGCCAAAAAATAATAAAACGTATATAATTGGTAGAATAACGACACGTGTTTTGTGGCTATATTTAATAAATGATTATAGTAAAACAATTAATAGTAGTAGTAAAATCACTTTGATATAAATATAGCCACTCATCAGGTTAAAAATATACTAGAATAATAAAATAATTAATTAATAAATATAATTTAAAGAAAACTAAAAACAATATTTAAATTATTCAATACTTTAAAATTAATTGATATACACAATGTTAGTACAAGTCATTAATATTGTAATCAAAATAAGAAATGGTTCAAATATAGACAAATTCATTAAATAAGCTAACTATATAATTAATATATGTGTAGTATCTATAGATTTAATATATCACTCTATAATATAGTTGACTAAATATCAATTAATATAATACGTAATTATCTTAAATTTAATACTACTTAATAAATATACCACCTAACAATTAAATAATACATTGTCTAACAAAATTAATTCTCAAATTAAATTAAATGTAATATGTTAGATCCCTTTATAAAAAAAATCTAGATAAATAGATATAAGAATTAATATCTATCGTAACTTATACCTAACAATATATATAAAGATGATATAATAGTGAGAATTATTTGCAAATGGAAAGTAAGAAACATTTAAGCCCCATAAATTAAAGAAAGGTGCAAAAATATTAGAACAAATGAACAATACACTATGAAGATTTTCAATCACAACCACCAGTCCACTACAAATCCAGTCAATAACAATAATAATAATAACAATGATCAAACTCAAAATAATACAAGATCCAAATAATATTGATAAACAAACTATGTTACGAAGTTCAACGATTAAATTAATCTATCTGGATTAATATACCCATATATATATGCATATGGGGGTGAGTATCTTTATGTCTGTATTTGTCTCTCACCACCACTTGATAACCAGTGTTGGTGCGTTTACATCCCTGTAGCTTAGCAGTTTGTAAAAGAGACCAATAGAAGAAGAACCAGGCTTTAAAAAAGTAAGTACTGGGGTTGATTCATTCAACTAAAAATTCTTCAAGGTGGTGCCCCAGCATGGCTGCAGTGTAATGACTGAAACCAGTAAAAGATAAAAGATATATTTAAGTAATAATTTATAATAATAATATAAATAATAATTTAAATTAAGAAAGAAGTCAAATTGATGTTACAATTGTTTCTATAAATGAACTATATTTTTATTTCATATCTCATACAATGTTATGCAATTCATACAATATCATTTAGTACATGGAAATATGTGAAAATAATCCTATTGTACATTCACTTCCTCAGATGTCATGATTTGAAGGCACAATCAACCAAATAAGTGTTTTAGGATAAGTTCATTTGGGTGTGTTGCAACATGTAAATAGACTGAAAACTGAAATCTTTCGCTTGATATTTCCTGTAGGTTTTAAGACAATCTTAATAAAGAGTTATAGGAGTAGATCAAAATAAAAAGTAGCACAAGGAGGAGGAGCAGCAGCAGCAGCAGTAGCAGAAAAAGAAAGATGAAGAAAAAAGGAGGAGGCTAAGAAGAAGAAGAAGAAGAAGAATAGAAGGAGAAAATGTGGAGGGATAGAAGTGGGAGGGGGGAAGAAGATTCCCAGGACTACAGCACAAGGACAAGGAGGGAGAGTAGAAAGAGGAGGAGGATATAACATCCATTTTCCATGCTGGTTGTTTGTCAGAAATGTGTTCCCTACAAGTGAAAACAACACAGGTAACAAGAGTCAACAGAGTTTAACCTTTATCAGCTTGGCCAATTGCAGCTCCTCCTTCCAAAATATTTGCCAATTGTAATGCCCTGTATGTGACTTTCAGCAGAGATAAAGTCTGCTGTAAATGATTTATATTTGACCTTTAGTTCATATGGAATGTTTCTGAGAGATCAAAAAAAATCAATCCTGAGAAAAATATTTTCAGCTGTTTTGGACAGAGGTCAAGAACAGTTTAGCTCACTGTTGAATTATTGTGAGAAGAAGACAATGGTAAGACATCAGTAACAGCACTCTCTATTAAAAAGAAAATGTATATTGCCAGAAGGATGCATGCACACACACACGCACACACACACACACACACACACACACACACACAGACATGCACACACTCACACACATACATGTACACACACATATACACACAGATACATGTATACATATGTATGTGTGTGCATGTACATGCATATATATATATATTGTATATGCTTATGATATATATGTTTGCATATGTTTATATATGTGTGCCCACATGGCCTAGTGGTTAGGGGTTGCATTCATGATCACTAGATTGTGGTTCCAATTCCTAGATTGGGTGGTGCAAAGTGTTCTTGAGTAACATACTTTTTTGTATTGCTCTGTGATCACTTTGACACCTGATGCATGGTACACTGTGCACCTATTCAAACAACGTCATCTTGATGGAGGGAGTGAACTGATGTGCAGCACATACATCTGATTCCTATAAACAAATCATTTGTGCTGGTCACTCAGCTAAAGCTGAACACTCATATGCCATCTTCAATGGGAAAGTCCACCATATATATGAATATATATATATATATATATCAAAATAAGCAACAAGGATATCCAGAGGTAATGCAGTACGATCATTTCAAGCAACTCCATTTAATTGAACAATGCAATCATTACATCAATTTATATGCAGAGCAATCCTCAGCTGCATAAAGACATAGAATTTAATTAAATTAAAACAGATGGACACATTAATATAATTTTACCTATAATCTCCAAGAAGGTAAGGAGATAGACAAAAAACATGCTGTCTTCACTTCAGCTTAGAAGCTACTAAAGTATCAGGAAGAAAGACTTGTTACAGATTTTGCTTGTTACTGTTTTATGAGGTCAGTTTTAATTTATACACTAATCAAATCTTTGTATATCTAAAGCCAAAAGAACAAGGAGTAATGCCTGCTAGGAAGGGGACTGAGGGAGTCAACAGAAAATCACAATGGGTATAGTCATTAAAAACTATCAAGATTTATTTGAAGCAATATAATGAGATTTGGTAAATGAAATCAAGATGTTAGCTGACAATTAAAGGGGCAAGCCAATAGTAGACCATTGATAATGAAACAGGGGAAATCTTATCATGTGGTACAATAATAAAATATTTTAAGCAATATTGTCATATTGTATAAAGTTAAAGTTTAGGATTATTCAGATTATAAAGAAGAATATTATAACAAAATGATAAAAAATTTTTTTAAATACTTTTGAGGATATATATATGTAACAAAACAGGAAGCTGGAAGATTTATTTGTATTATTTAGTCACCTGTTTTACTTGTTGATAAGAATTAAAGAGTTTCACATGTTAGATAGACATGTAAGGAATTTCCTATCAGAAATTCTTCAGTCTGATGTGTACATGTGCAAACTTGTGTGTGTGCATATGTATGTACATGTCTGTGTATATGTATATATAAATATGTACATATATATATATATATATATATATATATATAATATATATATATATATATATATATGTATGTATGTATATATGCATGTATGTGTATGTATGTGTTTACTTATGTATGTGTGTGTATAACTCACTCTCTTTCGTTTTCCTGTAATATTTGATTTGCTCTTTCTTCTTTTGCCTCAATTATCTATACTCTCCTGCTGTGGTGGCTTGTGTGTAAGCACTGTGGAACTGCAGCATCCTTTATTTCCACTTGATATTATCAATAACATTCGATATATTGAGTCCTTTTTTTCTTTCATTCTTTCTTTATACTTGTACATTATATAATCCTTAAGCTTAATGTCAGTAGCTATCCCCTAGTTTATGAAAAAAATGCAAAAATCCTTGCATAGAACTGTACACTCCACATTTATAGTGATGTAGTGTTTGGCTGTTGTGTGCATGCACACATGTTCAAGATAGGAAGCTACATGCTAGGGAGAGAGAGCACTGTGGTTCATGCAGTGCTGACTTTGGTATACTAATGAAAGGTAGGGTTTCTTTTTGACTCTGTATGTGTTGTGGTTAAAAACGGGTTTATATTCTTGAATGTGATAAAGTTTAGAATTAGATTATTATCCTGTTGCTGCCAGGATTTGAAAAATAGCACAGATTTCCACACACACCTCACCTCTTATTTTGTGATTTAGGGAAAATTTTTGAAAAACAAAGGGGAATTCACAGTGGTGTTCAGTGAACAAATTAAACACACTACCCAGCAGTGGCTAAAACGTGAACCTATCAAGTTTATGTATTAATTTTCTAATTACTAGGCTTACAAAGAATAAGTCCTGGGGTCGATTTGTTCGACTAAAGGCAGTGCTCCAACATGGCTGCAGTCACATGACTGAAACAAGTAAAAGCGTTATGTTTGTTTCTTTTATACAATATTAAAACAACACCTAAAAATTTTCTGAAGCAGCACCCCCCCCCCCCCCCACTAATTTTATCTATGAGCTGCCACTGCTCTCCTGATTACTAATTAAATGTAAATGCTTCATCCAAATGTAAAATTTGTACTATTTAAATCTTTGAAGAATTTCTAATAGGAAATTCCTTACATGTCTGTAATTCATAGTAGCAAATGAAACATATGTGATGGGGACTAAATAATACCAATAGATTTTCCAACTTCCTTTTTATTATACAATAACTCTGCTTACAATATTTCCAGAATTATCAGCTCTAATATGTACCTTGCAACTAAAACAACAATGACAGCAACTACATACAGGATTATAATGGTGGAATAAGCATGTGCTTCAATATGAAACGGTTGGGATTTTACCCTACCTACATAATGTGTGTGTGTGTGTTCACGTATGTGTGTGTGTGTGAATATGTGTGGAGACTAGGTGTAGATGAATGATTTGTGTGGGAAGTATAAGGATGTAGCAAGTAAAATAAGTGTTGACAATGATTTCAGTAATGAATTTAGCATTATGTAGGAGTCCATCAAGGTTCAGTCCTCAGTCATCTTGTATTCATCATAAAACTACAGGCTGATACAGAGAAGTTTAAGACTGACTGTTCACAGGAACTCCTAAATGCTGGTAACCAAGCCCTAATAGTTAAATTCTAGGGGAATTAGCGAAAAAATTCCAGTTATGGAAGCTAAACCTGGAATTGAGAGGCCTTCAAGTAAACCTAGCGAAAATAGAGGTTTTTGTAAGTAGAAAAGAAGAGAGGACCCAGGTACCTTCAGGGGTATGGCCTGTCTCAATATGCAGAAAAAGAGTAGGTATAAACTTCATATGCTATACTTAATGTAAGCTATAAGTGCATAAGAGATGTAATAGAATCACTGGCAGATTATCTGAAAATTTAAGCTTCTTATGCAATAAATGCATGGAGCAGTTCATAGAAGCACATCAGAAACTGATTCTCTTTAATGCACTGATGATTTACTAGAAGTAGTTGATAGCCTGCGTTACCTAGGAAATGTAATTTACAAAGGAAGCATTTGCTCTGAAAGTATTGTAGCTAGAGTAAGAACTGACTGGGGAGCTGCTACCACTGTTGGTAACAAAGATCTTTCTCCTTAGAGTGAAGGGCAGATTGTATGATGATTGTGTTAGAATTGAAATGCCACATGGCAGTGAAACACAGGCTTAGAATACAGAGAACTTGAGTAGAACTGGAAAGAAATGAAGTGAGAATGCTCTGCTGGATGTGCAATGTGAGTGTGTGTGAATGAATTAGTACAAAGATACTGAGAGAAAAACTGGGCATAAGAGGTATCAGAGGTCATGTACAAGAAAGGAGGCTGCACTGGTATGAACATGTGATACATATAGGAGAGGACAGCTGTATAAAGAAGTGCCAATCGTTTCATATGGCAGGAACTTGCAAAAGAAGGAGACTTAGGAAGATAAATGAAGAAGTGGTGAAGGCTGACCTCAGGACTCAAAGCCACATGGAAGAGATGGCAAAGACTGAAATCTCTGGGAATATAAGGTTCTTGAAAAGACCTGCCCTCCTCGGTGAAACTGATTTCTGGAAGCACTACATATAATGTGTATTGTGCTCTCCACCCATGCTACAGTGACTAACTTCCACCCTTGAATTGAATTTCCTTCCATCATGCACTATACCTGCCTCTTCCCCCACTGGCTCCTGCTAACTAACTAACTGTGTCATCTCTCTCTCTCTCTCTCTCTCTCTCCCTCTCGTCCTTGCCTTGTCAGCTGCATCATATTTACTATTTTGTAACTCACCCCAACCCACTCTCTTTTGTATACTTCTATCTTCCCTAACTCATGGTTCATTGTTCATCTACTTACCCAAATTTTACAGTCTGTCTCCCCATCCCCTCATCTTCTGCTCCCCATAGAATCTTGCAAACCACCTGTCCACCTATTCACTACTTATGGGAGTTGATGGCCTTCTGGGAGCCACCTGGGCACCTCATAGTCATTATTTCTTGCTAGAAATAGAGGGACAGGAACAGGTGTCTTGTAGGGGAGGTACGTTGAATAGAGAGGGAAAATAGCAGTGAAGATGTGCCAGAAAGAGTTATCCGGAAGGTGACTAAAAGAAAAGTTGTTTGGATGAGTAAGTTTGTGACAATGTAAGAGAGGTAAATGGATAGAGTGGAGTGCAGTGGGTGGTGAATATGGTTGGAGACATGTTCATTCATGAATATCAGTTGGAGAAGAAAGTGGAGGAAGTATGAGAGGGTGATCAAGAGAGATGTACAGTGCTAGGGATTAGATCAGAGGTATAAAAGGGTGGAATTAGTGGGAACAAACAGGTAGTTGGTGGTAGTAGTGGTGGTGGTGGTGGTGGTGGGGGAGGTTGCCATTGACAGAATGAGGGAACATGCAGTAGAATGGGGAAATGTTCATTGGAAAATAAGGTCACAAGGGATGATATTGAGTGAGGCCACATTTTTGCTTAGATGAACTGGTCTTTTCAATCACAGCAAATTGCTAATGTATCTTTTATCCTTTACCTTTTACTTGTTTCAGTCATTAGATCATGGCCATGCTGGGGCACTGCCTTGAGGAATTTTAGTTAACAAACCCTAGTACTTATTTATTTAAGCCTGGTACTTATTCTATCAGTCACTTTTGCCAAACTGCTATGTTATGAGAATATATGTTTCTTTATTACCTACAAGGGGCTAAACATAGAGGGGACAAACAAGGGCAGACAAACAAATTAAGTCGATTACATCGACCCCAGTGCGTAACTGGTACTTAATTTATCAACCCCGAAAGGATGAAAGGCAAAGTCAACTTCGGCGGAATTTGAACTCAGAACGTAACGGCAGACGAAATACGGCTACGCATTTCGCCTGGCGTGCTAACGGTTCTGCCAGCTCGCCGCCTTTATGTTATGAGAATATAAACACACCAACACCTGTAGTCAGGTAGTGTTAGGGGACAAAAATGCAGATGCACACACACACACACACACACACACACACACACACATACACACACACACATACACATATACAAAGAAAAATATATACACATGACAGGCTTCTTTAAGTTTCCATCTATCAAATCCATTCACAAAATTTTTTCTGCTTGAGGTTATAGTAAAAAACATTGCACAAGGTACCATGAAATGGGACTGAACCTGGAACCATGTGGTTGGAAGCAAACTTCTTACTACACAGCCACATCATCATCATCATCATCATTTAATGTCTCTTTTCCATACTGGCATTTTGTGTGCGCATGCATGTGTTTGTGTGTGTATGTGCGTGTGTATGTGTGTAGTAAAGCATGACCCAGTGGACACACATGCTTACTATGGATAAATCAGGTAGGGTGTGTAATGGAGATATCTGGTGCACAGTTTGGTTGCCAGATATTGCAGCTACATACAGAGGTGAGAGAAGGTGTGTTGGGGCAAATCACTTAATTTCCCTTAATAGTCCTCACTGTGTGTGTGTGTGTGTGCATATATGTTTGTGTATGTTTGTTTGTGTGTGCATATGTGTATCTGTGTGTGTTTGTGTGCGTTTGTCTGTGTCAGTGTATGTATATGTTTGTGTATATGTGTGTATGCAAGTGTATGTGTGTGTGTGTGTGCAAGTGTGTGCATGTGTGTGCAAGCATATGTTTATGTGTGTGTGTATGTGCATGTATGTGTATTTGAGCATATGTGTATGTGTGTACATGTTTATGTACATGTATCTGTGTGTGTATGTATCTATGTGCATGTGTGTGTGCCTATATCTGCATCTGTATATAATGGAAGAATTATATATATATATATATATATATAATATCTTTCTTCCAAACATTTACAGTTTAAATCTATTTTCACTCATTCCCATCTATTTATATTTTGTTGTTGGAGAAGATTTGATTTTGATTCAAATAAAGACTGTATTATTTGAATATTTGGTGATTCTGTTAATAATTTTGGCAGTATAACCTCTGGCTTATCTATGTTTACTTCAATATAGTTTGACAAATAGTCAAAAGTAAATATTTTTGAAAGTATGCATCTGCCTAAAAAAAAAGAGTTTTCAAAGCATTTCAATGAAGCATTTAGTCAATAGAGCCAAATGAAAGTCTCACCTCCAAAACCGCCCTCACAGGACAACTTTATAATCTTTACCACCAATACTATTTTACCTCATCCCACACCATATCATCACCACCACAACCACCACTCTTTCCACCATCATCATAATCATCATCATAATGACCACCATCACCATCACCATCACCCCATGATCAGCATTATCATCACCAAAACCACCACCACCATCATCATCATCATCACCATCACCACCACCAACACCAACAGCAGCAGCAGCAGCAGCACACCACCACCACCACCACTACAGCCACCACCATCATCATCATCGTCGTCATCATCATCATCATCATTTTAATACTTGCATGTTTGTATAGAATGGAAGGAGTTTATTGAGGTAAATTTTCTATGGTCGGATACCCTCATACTCTTCATGCACCATCCCTCACCTGTTTCCTCATGGCCAGATATGTTTCTGCATAATATTAGAAATGGATGACAACAATTACATGAAGTCAAGACAAACAGACATAAACATACACACATTCATAAATGCATAGATACATACATACATACATACATACATACATACTACGTACAAACCTAAATACATGCATACACACATTCATACATACAAACATACATGCATACATACAAACATACATACATACATACATACATACATACATACATACATACATACATACATACATACATACATACATATACATACATACATACATATATATGCACATGCATACATATGCAGATGTCTAGACATGCAACTATATGCATGAGGATACATACATGAAAGAAAACAAATAAATCTGCATGTGCACTAACTCCAAATACTGCACACATACACACATACATGCACAAATACCCTATTGATGTTGTTGACATTCCAATGAAGCCCTGAATTTAGGTTAGAAACTGAGTTTTTCTCTATTAGTAAGAAATCTTGAAATAAAACTGAATAATGACATACATACATATATACATGCATAAATACATATGCACACACACACACACACACACACACACACACACACACACACACACACACACAATAGTTTCCATCTTCCAAATCTACTCACAAAGCATTGGTAGGCCTAGGGCTATAACTGAAGACACTTGACCAAAGTACTGTGCAGCAGAACTGAACCTGAAACTATGTGGTCAGGAAGCAAGCTTCTTACCACACAGCCATGCCTGTGCTGAATGATTATTGTTTTGAAATAGCCTCAGCTCTCCTTAAACACTCATCTAGTGATTAGCAGGTACAGTACAGACCTTACACTCAGGAGATGTCATATTTTGGTTGATACTGAAAACATATTTCATGAATGGTATCTAACCATAGAAAAACTGCCTCAATAAACTCTGTCAACCCCGTCAGGCATGGGAAAGTGGAACAATAAAATGACAATGATGATGACAGTGATGAAGTTGATGAAAAGCTACACCACTATCTAAAAATCTCTGATTCTATTTTAATATTGCTATATTAAAACAATAATTTTTTTATTCTCTTTCACATTTATTAAGTATTTGATATCTGTTTGTGATATTCTCAATGATATTAGCTCTTGCATATAAATGGTTGTGTCTGCAATAAAGATGTTTCATGCAGATAATAACTGCAGCATATTTCTTGCTGCAAACATCACCATCATCTTTAAACCAAATCTACCCTTAACTTTAACCCTGACTTATAGCAATTAACAGGAGGATACAAAGAAGAGTGACCGTCTAGTGATAACCAAATGCATATAAACACAAGTTTGTTTATACTGGGATATATTTAGTATTATAAAATTTTGCTTCAATTCAAAAACATTTTTTGTTTCTATTTCTTTTAGCATTTTATCTCTTGGAGCAATATAGACTGTGGGCTACCATTTTTGCACCCTTAGACTAAGAGGAAGATTAAATTCCTGAATAACTTCTCTATATTACATCATTTACATATCAACTCAGGGATTTTTCATCCATACTCAACAGAGTATAGGAAAAAGTATGATGAACACAAGATGCAATTTATATAATTCGTTCCCAACATATGTTTCCCCATAGTAGCTAGATGCATCCTTAGCAGTGGGTGTTTCAGGTACAATTGGACACTAAACCTGAACTGTTCATCAGTTCATAAACTGTATCTTGTGTTTATCCTATTTTGTCCTATATTTGCTGTGTATATCATAATCAGTATATACTGAGTACAGTAGTAACCAGTAGTAACCATACCACTATACAGAAAGTAAACTGAATGAAGATACTCTTCATTGATATGTAGAACTTTCAACTCACCAGTAGCTGTCATACATATAACTGTACACACAAGATAGTGTGTGTGTGTAGGTGTGTTTCTGTGCGTGCATGCATGCATGCGTGGTTTTGTTATTTATGCTAGCGCACCCACAAGCGTAAATAATAAAACTACATACACCTATACTTGCATGCACAAGCATACACACATGTGTGTGTGTATAAACAGCCGAAATCTGCGATGATGAATCGGTTTCTGACAGAAGAAGGAAGGCTTTGAATGACCCGTCTTGTCTCTTATGTTCGTCCCTTCGTGTATTTCCCGTTATTTATATATGTAAAGGTTTATTATATATATATATATAATATATATATATAAATATACATATTATATATATATATATATATATTATATATATATATATATATATATATATATATAATATATATATATATATTATATATATATATATGTATATATACATATGTATATAATATATAATCGAAATCGATCAATGGAGATTGCAGATGTGTTACCAGTGCTGGTGGCATGTAAGAGAACCTTCCGTTTCGCGACCGTTGCCAGCACTGCCCCGACTGGCCTTGTGCCGATGGCACGTAAAAAGCACCATCCATTCGTGTCCATTGCCAGCCTCGCCTGGCCCTCGTGCCGGTGGCACATAAAAAGCACCATCCGTTCATGGCCGTTTGCCAGCTCTGTCTGGCACCTGTGCGGGTGGCACGTAAAAAGCACCCACTACACTCACGGAGTGGTTGGCATTAGGAAGGGCATCCAGCCGTAGAAACACTGCTAGATTTGACTGGGCCTGATGAAGCCTTCCGGCTTCACAGACCCCAGTAGAACCGTCCAACCCATGCTAGCATGGAAAACGGACGCTAAACGATGATGATGATGATGATGATAGTTGAATGAATTATCTTATTAAGGATAATTCGAATTAACCGATACCTGGGTAGAAAATTCACATCAGAAAAAACACGGTTGAAGTTACAAGCCTCGGGCATAGATTACGTGCTTTCGTGTGGGAATTTATTTGTTTATTTTAAAAATATAAATATATGAAAGAATGGAGCTGAACGACGAATTAACAAAATTCCTTTATTTTCGACATATGTTTCGAAGGCTGCATATTCCTAATTGCGAAGGAATAAGGAGTACATTATGCAGCTTTCTCATCAGGAGAAAACTTTGTGGCATCTGTAATTCTGAACTTTTTCATATTTTGTTCGCCAAAGTCCCTTTAATAAATACAATCGTGAAGAGGTCATACAGGTGCATGCACTGGCAAAAACACACCTTTCACTCATATGAATAATGATTAATATAGATAACCCCTTGAATTTTAATTAATATAACTTCTTTTTTCATATATGTCACCCCCATAGTCATAAAAAATTTTTTTTATACTTTCAAAGAGCTACTACCCAATCCAGTGAGGTTGTTGCCTTAGTCCCTCTACCTCGCCCTCCTCTTTCTCTCTCTTTTTCTCTCTCTATTTCCCTCTTTCTATAGTAAGCACAATCAAACACACAGACACAAACCTCTCACCTCACCACTGTCTGTTTTCTGACATCTACCCATCCACATACACAATCACGCATACACATACACACACACACACATTAATGCAGTTATATACAGTCACACACACAGGCACTCATTCACAAAAGAAATCAACAAAATCCACCATTCATATGACCTGCACCCTTTCACCTTCCTATTCTTATGCCTCTCTCCCCCAACTTCGTTTGAACCCTTGAACCTTTAGAACCTGCTAGATTCTTCTACTTTCAACCACTTTGATGTCACTCCTTATAAAGGAATATTTTAAAGAGACACCCATTATCGCTATGGGCTCTGTGTGAGCAATCATCTAAAAGTTTTTTGTGCATTTTAATGTTGACATAAGTTCCTTGCTTTTCCTGATGAGAAAGCTGCATAATGAACTCCTTATTCCTTCGTAATTAGGAATATGCAGCCTTCGAAACATATGTCGAAAATAAAAGAATTTTGTTAATTCATCGTTCAGCTCCATTCTTTCATACATATATATATATATATACACGTATATATATATACACATATAAATATATATACACGTATATATTTATATATATGATGATTATATATATATATATATATATACATACATATAAGAGAGAGGATACATACGCCGCTATATATATATGTATAAAAAATTACAAACTGGGACAAGAACGCAAAACATTTAGAAGACGATACAAAAAACACGGACAGGACATTCGAAGCCTTCAATCTTCAGTCAAGAACTGGATCATCCTCGCAATTTCGGCTGATTAATCTTGAGATTGCTCCAATCTGGCCAGCCCCAAGGAAAAACTAAGCTAAGAGCATTAGATTCCTTGGAAGAAAGCTTTGAATGTATACAAAACAAGCTTAGAATTCTGGGTAGGGGAGGGGTCCACCAAGGATCGGTCCTCACCCCCCCTCTTAATCATCATAGTCCTCCAGACAATAACAGAGGAATTCAAGGTTAGCCACTTATTGCAGTTCAACTGCGATACGATCTCCATTGCATAACCACCCCATTTCTCATGACCTCAAGCAATTGGCCATAACCTTATGCATGTGTTCATGTATCCCTCTGGTTATTTGACTTACGGGATCAATTTCCCTGTTGCAATGGTCCATCCATTCACTCCTACAAGCAACCAACCTTCTTGGAAACTTTCTTAGAAGTTCTCCCGGTAAGGATAGTGATGTGAATCCTACATTTCAGAAACACATCCAATCATTTGATTACTCTGCCTTCCACCTGCTTCCCTCACAGTAAGTTGGTCATAGCCACTATTCGGTTATCGCTTACTTTCCTTTTGCAAAGATATACCCTTCACAGTTTAAACGGTTGCTACCCATTGTGTGCAATTGCTCATTAACTCCACTTTAATAAATCTTTTCATTATTTCTGCCCCTCTTACATTCCCTTTCTAGGTAAATACCTCCACAAAAAAAAAAAGACATTGCATCGGACGAAGAACATGGGAAGCGGTTCAACAAGCAAGAAGGAAGTCAAGCAGTCAGCTCAACGGAACAACTAACCATCCATTACTGGTGTCACTTGTGTCCCCATTCAGCTACCGGCATACCTTTTGTCAGCTACGCAAAACTGCTTCACAAGCCGCTGCTCGAGTGTCCGAGAGTGAAGACCAGTGCACTGATCGCAGAT
>NC_042998.1:147662852-147745352 GCF_006345805.1 Octopus sinensis | reverse complement strand
GGGCAAAGTTTAGAGAGCTCTTACCCCTGCTGGTGACAAAAGGCCTCTCGCTAAGAGTAAAAGGCAGACTATGTGATGCGTGTGTACGTACAGCCATGCTACATGGTAGTGAAACATGGGCCGTGACTGCTGAGGATATGCGTAAGCTTGCAAGAAATTAAGCCAGTATGCTCCGATGGATGTGTAATGTCAGTGTTCATAATCGTCAGAGTGTAAGTATTTTGAGAGAAAAGTTGAACCTAAGAAGTGTCAGTTGTGGTGTGCAAGAGAGACGGCTGCGCTGGTATGGTCATGTGACGAGAATGGCTGAAGATAGTTGTGTGCAAAAGTGCTACACCCTAGCAGTTGAGGGAACCTGTGGAAGAGGTAGACCCAGGAAAACCTGGGACGAGGTGGTGAAGCACGACCTTCAAACTTTAGGTCTCACCAAGGAAATGACTGAAGACCGAGTCCTATGGAAGTGTGCTGTGCATGAGAGGACCCGGCAGGACTAGTCAGGCCATATCCCGTGGCCCCTACCTGGGACGTAGTCGATCCACCTGTGCATACCTTCCTTCTTGTGACACTTGTGAAGACCTGCTGAGGCAAGTGAAAATCAATCAAAATAGATGAACATCAATGGAATTTGTATCTTTGTGGTACCAGTGCCTGTGGCACACAAGAAATACATACGAACGTGGCCGTAGCCAGTACCGCATCGACTGGCCTCCGTGCTGTGGAACATGGTGGCACATAAAAACACCATCCGAAGACCCGGCAAGACTAGTCAGGTCATAACCCGTGCCCCTACCTGGGACGTAGTCAGTCCACCTGTACATACCTTCCTTCTTGTGACACTTGTGAAGACCTGTTGAGGCAAGTGAAAATCAAAACAAATCAAAATAGATGAACATCAATGGAATTTGTATCTTTGTGGTACCAGTGCCGGTGGCACACAAGAATCCATCCGAACGTGGCCGTAGTCAGTACCGCATCACTGGCCATCGTGCTGTGGGCACATCACAAACACCATCCGATCGTGGCCGTTCGCCAGCCTCATCTAGCACCTGTGTCGGTGGCACATAAAAACACCATCCGAAGATCCGGCAAGACTAGTCAGGCCATAACCCATGGCCCCTACCTGGGACGTAGTCAGTCCACCTGTGCATACCTTCCTCATGTGATACTTGTGAAGGCCTGTTGAGGCAAGTGAAAATCAAAATCAAATCAAAACAATCAAAATAGATGACATCAATGGAATTTGTATCTTTGGTGTACCAGTGCCAGTGGCACACAGAGAAAACCATCCGAAAGTGGCCGTAGCCAGTACCGCATCGACTGGCCTCCGTGCTGTGGGCACATGACAAACACCATCCGATCGTGGCCGTTCGCCAGCCTCATCTGGCCTGTGTCGGTGGCACATAAAAACACCATCCGAAGACCCGGCAAGACTAGTCAGGCCATAACCCATGGCCCCTACCTGGGACGTAGTCAGTCCACATGTGCATACCTTCCTTCTTGTGACACTTGTGAAGACCTGTTGAGGCAAGTGAAAATCAAAATCAAAACAAATCAAAATAGAAGAACATCAATGGAATCTGTATCTTTGTGGTACCAGTGCCGGTGGCACACACTTTGTGGTACCAGTGCCGGTGGCACACAAGAGAACCATCCGAACGTGGCCGTAGCCAGTTCCGCATCGACCGGCCTCCGTGCTGTGGGCACGTAACAACACCATCCGATCATGGCCGTTCGCCAGCCTCATCTGGCACCTGTGTCGGTGGCACATAAAAACACCTTCCGAAGACCCGGCAAGACTAGTCAGTCCACCTGTGCATACCTTCCTTCTTGTGACACTTGTGAAGACCTGTTGAGGCAAGTGAAAATCAAATCAAATCAAAATAGATGAACATCAATGGAATTTGTATCTTTGTGGTACCAGTGCCTGTGGCACACAAGAAATCCATCCGAACTTGGCTGTAGTCAGTACCGCATCGACTGGCCATCGTGCTGTGGGCACATAACAAACACCATCCGATCGTGGCCGTTCGCCAGCCTCATCTAGCACCTGTGTCGGTGGCACATAAAAACACCATCCGAAGACCCGGCAAGACTAGTCAGGCCATCCCATGGCCCCTACCTGGGACGTAGTCAGTCCACCTGTGCATACCTTCCTCCTTGTGATACTTGTGAAGGCCTGTTGAGGCAAGTGAAAATCAAAATGAAATCAAAACAAATCAAATCAAATCAAATCAAAACAAATCAAAATAGATGAACATTAATGGAATTGTATCTTTGTGGTACCAGTGCCGGTGGCACACAAGAAAACCATCCGAACGTGGCCGTAGCCAGTACCGCACCGACTGGCTCCGTGCTGTGGGCACGTAACAAACACCATCCGATCGTGGCCGTTCGCCAGCCTCATCTGGCACCTGTGTCGGTGGCACATAAAAACACCATCCGAAGACCCGGCAAGACTAGTCAGGCCATAACCTGTGGGCCCTACCTGGGACGTAAGTCAGTCCACCTGTGCATACCTTCCTTCTTGTGACACTTGTGAAGACCTGTTGAGGCAAGTGAAAATCAAAACAAATCAAAATAGATGAACATCAATGGAATTTGTATCTTTGTGGTAGCAGTGCCGGTGGCACGTGGCACACAAGAAAACCATCCGAACGTGACCGTAGCCAGTACCGCATCGACTGGCCTCCGTGCTGTGGGCACGTAACAAACACCATCCAATCGTGGCCGTTTGCCAGCCTCATCTGGCACCTGTGTCGGTGGCACATAAAAACACCATCCGAGCATAGCCGTCTGCCAGCCTCGTCTGGCACCTGTGTCGGTGGCACATAAAAAAACACCATCCGAGCGTGGCCGTTTGCCAGCCTCGTCTGGCACCTGTGTCGGTGGCACAAAATCACCCACTACACTCTCGGAGTGGTTGGCGTTAGGAAGGGCATCCAGCTGTAGAAACACTGCCAGATCTGACTGGCCTGGTGCAGCTTTCGGGCTCCCCAGACCCCAGTTGAACCGTCCAACCCATGCTAGCATGGAAAGCGGACGTTAAATGATGATGATGATGATGATGATGATGATATATATATACTCACACACACACATACACATATATTTTCATATTTTGCATATGTACATGTGAGCGTGTGTATATGCATATGCATATACGTATACATTTGTATGTGTGTCTTTATGAGGATGTGTATATCTGTATGTGCATATGTGTATATGTGTGTGTGTGCAAGAGAAAGTGAAAGAAAGAAAAAAGAGAGAGAGGAAGAGGGAGAAAAGTTGTGTAGTTGTCTCATTCATGTAAAGCAACAACAACAATGTAAACAAGAAAACAACAGTAGCAGCAACAACAATAGCAAGAAAGACCACAACAACACAACTTAATCACTGTGATGTCAATGTAATGCAACATTGAATCCTGGAAATAAAAATGTCATATTACATGAAGAATTGAAATTTGGTTCTGGTAGAAAGATCAGAGAATTATGGGGCTTAGAATGAAAATTCAATCTATGATGTAATTTCTAGATTTTACATGTGTTATGTATGTAGGGGGTGTGTGTATATATATATATACATATATATATATATATATATTATATATATATATATATATATATATATATATATTATATATATATATATATATATACACATATATATATATATAATACATATTATATATATATATATACATATATATTATATATATATACATATATATATATATATATATACATATATATATATATATATACATATATATATATAATATATACTATATATATACATATATATACATATATATATATATATATATACATATATATATATATATATACATATATATAACATATATATATATATATATACATATATATACAATATATATATAATATATATATATATATATTATATATATATATATATTATATATATATATATATATATATATAAATGTACATGTGTGTTGGGTGTGGGGTAGATATATGCATCATGCAAGAATACAGGTATAATATTTATAAATACTTAAAATAATGTTCATATGTATGTATGTTTGTATATATATATATATATATACATATATGTAATATTCTGGATACACTTGCACTGCAGGATATTCCCTTTATTTTCTGTTTACTGCAGATCACAACAATTTTGGAACATTCCAACAGCAACATTCCCTCGCAATTTAATGGTGCCACACAGCATGCTATTACTGCAAACCACAGAATATGTATGTATATATATATATATATATAGTCTTTTGTTCTTTTATTTGTTTCAGTCATTTGACTGCGACCATGGTGGAGCACTGCCTTTAATCAAACAAATCAACACCAGGACTTTTTCTTTGTCAGCCTAGTGCTTATTCTATCAGTCTCTTGCTGAACTGCTAAGTTACAGGGATGCAAACACACCACTATTGGTTGTCAAGTGATGGTGGGGGTACAAACAAAGACACACAAACACACACTCATACACACACACACACATATACAGATATATATACGATGGCCTTCTTTCAGTTTCCGTCTACCAAATCCGCTCACCAGGCTTTGGTTGGCCCGAGGCTATAGAAGAAGGCACTTGCCTATGTTGCTACACAGTGGGACTGAACCCAGAACCATGTGGTTGGTAAGCAAGCTACTTACCAAACAGCCACTCCTGCGCCTATCTATATATATTTTTATAAATATAAACACACACAACAACATACATGCATATACACATATACACACTCAGGCATACATCAGGCATACACATACACACTCACATAAATACACACACATACATGTTTATATATACATATTGTCATCATGATAAGTGCCAATACACATAACTCTCAGTCTTTGAGTTACTTAGTCACTTGCACTGATTATTGTTTGAGAGTGGATGTAAAAGTTTATAGACTGACTATGAGGGAGTGATGCTAGAGTTGTGAAATCTTGCTTACATTAATTTGAACTTTTGTCATTAATAACTACATTGTTACTTTCAAGATAAACTGATGTCTGTCTGTTCAAAGAAAATATCAGAAGTAACTTGTAGTAATTTCTCTAAAAATGGACAAAATATAGTATTGTGGTGTTATCAAGTACCTTCAGAAAAATAGTTTAGGCCCCAAAGATATTCATGCTGACATAGTCGATGCTTCAGCTTTATCTGCAATGCAAAAATGGGCAGCTGAATTTCGGAGGGGAAGGGAGAGTCTTGAAAGGACCTGCATGTCATTCAACTGCCGCAACTGAAGAAAACATTGATTGTATTCACCACATGGTGATAGATGACAGGTGATTGACTATAGATCAAATAGCCAATGCTGTTAGCATATCCCTTGTGAGAGTTAAGAATATTTTGCACAGTGAACTTGACAAAGGTTTCTGGTAGATGGGTGCCATATTTTCTGACACTTGATTAAAAGTGCACTAGGCTGAATCACATCATAGCAAAATCTGACCTTGTTTGAGTCAGATCCAGCTGGTTTCCTTCAACATTTCCTAAGCCAGGATGAGTGTTGTATTCATCAATTTGAGCCAGATACAAAGAGACAGTCCATGCAGCGGAAATATTCTTCCTCACCTGCTCCAAAGAAGGCCAATGTTGTTCCATTCTGCAGGGAAAGTGATGGCTTCAGTTTTTTGTGTTTATTGGCTATCTTTACAAGGGCCTCACAATCAATGGCAAGTATTATGCCAACTTGCTGAGGCAGTAATAAAAGGCTATCAAGACCAAACGCCAAGGAAAACTGATGGGAGGGGTCTTGTTTGATCAGGACAGTGTTCCAGCACACAACTTGTTGGTTTCAATGGCTGCTGTACATGACTGTGACTTTGAGTTGATCAGCTACCCTATTCTCCTGATTTGGCCCCGTCTAACTATCATCTGTTCAACAACATGAAAAAACATTTGGCTGAGAACCAGTATTGCAGTAACAAAGATGTTGTATCTGTTGTTGACTTTTTTCAGCAACATGTCAAAAGCTTCTTCACCAATGGGATCCAAGCACAGCAACACTTGCAAGGGGGACTATGTTGAAACATAAACCTCGTTTGGTCTCATTCCATGAGAGTATCTTGGTGAGCCTAAGAGCTTTTTAGCCAAACCTTGTGTGCATGTGAGTGTGTGTGTGTGTGTGTGTGTGTGTGTGTATATATATATATATATAAATATGTATGTATATGTGCAGGTGCACGTGTGTGTATATATATATATATTCCTGATATTATCCATGGTGGCAAAAATTTAAACTTACCTATCATGTGCAGAATTTGAGAGAATTTGGTTGATGGAGACTGAAAAAAGCCATTGTATGTATGTTAGTAATATATGCATATATGTATATATGAGTGTATGTGAATATATATATATATATATACATATATATATATATATATATATATATATATATATATATATATATATATATATATATATATATATATCTATATATATATATTTATATACACACCGTGTGTGTGTGTGTTTGTCTCTCCTGCTTGACACTATGATAGTTGTGAAAGGAGTATCACCATCGTATAAGCTGTTCCTTCATCATTTTCAGGCTTCCATGAAACATGTCCAGCCATGTGGAAATATTACCTTGCTTAGAAATAGGTAAGGGTCTGTGACAGGAAGGGCTTCAAACCATAGAAGACACACACACACAAACACACAAACACACACACACACACACACACACACACACACACACACACAACAAACAAACACACACACACACACACCACACACACATACACAGATGTATGTATGTATGTTTTTGATCCATGTTAGCATGGGAAAGTGGATGTTAAACTGATGATGATGATGATGACGATATATTATATTTGTTAAATTTTGGTTAATACAATCAGTTTTTTGCCAAAACTTTTCTAACAATCCAAACATGTTTCCTATGCTACATACTATGTTACAAGAACTACAGATCAGAATTGCATCAGACATAAACTTCAGAATGTATCTTCTCTCATAATATAAAGTAACAAGAGAAAAGGCCTGTAGCAAAAGAGAAAGGTGAAGATGGAGAGAGAGGGGGAGGGAAAGGGGGGAGAGAAAGAGGGAGAGAGAGTATGGGAGTAAATATTATGTAAAAGACATAAAAAAGACCTTGAAAATATTGAAAATAAGCCAAATAAAAGATAAAATCATCATTACAAGATATCAAATCTTCTAAAATATTACAGACACACACATGTACACACAGAAACATACACATACATACTCACATGCATGCACACACTCATGCATATGCACACTCATACATCCACACACACATATAGTGTGTGTGTGTATATATATATGTATATATATATATAATATATATAATATATACTATATATATATATATATAATGTGTGTGTGTGTGTGTGTGTGTGTTTATGATATCATCACATCATCACAAGATATCTTATAATTTATTGTGCACAATATGTGCATTCATACATAATTTTGTGCATACATATATACATACATACACACACACATACATACATATTTAGCTGGGTCGCTTGATAAAGACAGAGGTAAACATTTGGAGCCAGGACTGTTTCACAACTTGAAAAATAAATTCTGTTTCTTCAAAGAACTATCTTATAGCTTATCATAGTTATGTAGTGCAACACTATCAATAAATTCACAAGAAGTTAAAAATGATTAAAAGATAAACAAGGGAAGCAGTATGAGGAATCAAATACTAAAACCTTAAACTCATCAGCTGAAACAAAAACCACCAGCAACAGCTGAGAAACTAGAATATAAAGCTGTATAAACAGAAAACACTGAATAGATTGTTTGCTAAAGATCCCAAATCAGTCTTCTGCAGCTTCAAAAAAAAATAACACAATATCAGTAAAAACCATCCCATCAACAGAACAAATGGAAAGTTACTGGAGATGAATTTGGGAAAAGAATGCAAGATTCAAAGAAAATGTTGTCTGGATGGATGAATTAGAACATGAATACTGCAAGCATGTTACACAAAAACTCTATGAAACTGATGCTGCAGTGCTTGAAACAGTCCTGAAAAAAAAAGAAAGAGAAAATACCAGCCAGGAAATCCTTATGCCCACATCTTACTATTGGATAGTGGTTAAAAATCTCAACATCTATCAGTGACATTTATTAAGATTGTTTGAGAAGGGCACATTTAATGTACCCTTATGGCTGTCAACAGCCATTACCCTTCTTATTCCATAAAATAGCCAAACCACTGAAACTAAAAATTCCCATCCTGTAACAGTCTGTCAAAACATCATGTATAAGATGTACATTGGCTGTCTCAACTTGTTTCTACGAGACCATTGTACTACCAACAATATTATAACTTGAACAAGCTGGGGGAAAGAAGGAAGTTGTTGGAGGGTTTTGAGCACGTACTAACATAATGAAACAAGAATCCACAGAAACTTGGCTATGATATGGTTGGATTACTAAAAAGCTTTTGATAATATATGTCATGGGTGGGTTATCAAGGGACTGCAAATAGACACACTATATATCCCCTGCAAGGATTGTGGTCTCAAATCTGTATTGATGTCATATGAAACATGTATTGTGACACTGAAGCAACATCGGCAGCAGAGGAAAGAGACCAGTAACTATCTTACCTAGGTTTGTGACCATGAAATCAACAACATAATTAGGATATTTAATGAATTTGAGGAGAGGCATAAAATAAGAAGTGATGCAACTCTTTCCTTTCGAGCATTGGTAAATTCTATTTATCAAAAAAATAAAATTAAAAAGAATGGACTAGTTCACTTGAGAAGATAATGCATAGCTGCTTGGCACAAAAGATGCAAGCCATAAAGAGAATAATTCCACCAACATTCAATATAGTCAACTTCTTCTGTTAGACTTTTCTACCTTTTAGGTACCTGTAGGTACTTTGTGGCGATCTCTTGTTCTTGAATTGCATGGACGGAGCCTTCGAAGTGAGATGTCATAAATTTATCAATACTCTATGGCTGCTGCTGCTGCTGCTGCTGCTGCTACTCCTACTCCTACTCCTACTACTACTACTACTATTACTACTACTACTACTACTACTACTACTACTAATAATAATAATAATAATAATGATAATATAATAATAATAATAATAATAATAATAATACTAATACCACCACCACCACCACCACTACTGCCACTGCTGCTGCTGCTACTACTACTATTACTACCACTGCTACTTTGTGCACCCTGAATTAACAAGGGACCTTCTACATGATTACTTGACCTGCTAAAAATAGTAGCCAAAGCTCACTGAAAACACACTTTACACTCTTAGAAAAGAACACATTGGATATTGGTCCTAAGTTCCTGGCACATCTGCAAACCATAGGCCTCCTCATTGATATGACCATCCCAATCGATATAAATATATCTGTCAAGACCTACTAAAAACTGAGCAAGTATAAAGATTTTGAAATAGAAATTGACAAAATATGGAACCTCGAAACTAAAATGATACCTGTTGTCATAGGTTCCCTAGGAATGATAGTAAAGGGGGCTAATTCCTACCTAGCTCAGATACCAGGAAACCCCAAAATGGCAGAAATTTAAAAGATAGTGCACATGGGAACTGCTCATATCCTATATAAAATACTGTCTATGTAATCTCAAATTGTAAAACAAACTTATAATTTTCTTACGTTTTCTTAAATATTCTCTACATCAATACTATGTGCAAAAACCAAATACATGACACTCTAGACATAATACCAACTTGAACTTCTAACTTGTTGTCTCTTGAGGTCTCTGGGTGAGACTTGGAGTTAATTTGTACAAATTCAAAGCAAAAGTCAGGCATAAAATAATAATAATAATAATAATAATAATAATAATGATAATAATAATAATAATAATGATAATGATAATAATAATATAATAATAATAATAATAATAATAATAATAATCCTTTCTATTAAAGGTACAAAGCCTGAAATTTTGTGGGAGGTGACTAGTTGATTACATCAATCCTAGCGTTTCACTGGTACTTAATTTATCAACCCTGAAACAATGAAAGGTAAAGTCGACCTTGGTGGGATTTGAACCAAGAATGTAAAGACAAACAAAATACTGCAAAGCATTTCACCCAGAGTGCTAATGATTTTGTCAGCTCGCCACTTAAATAATAATGATCACCATTCTATGGGATTATGGGATACATACATATAGACAGGCAAATAAATGATAACAGGTCAGACATTATCTCCAACATTGCCCACTGATAGAAATATCTCAACAAAAGAATTTGAAAAACTATCAAAATACAAGAACATTGAAGTTCAGATATCTAGGACAAGGCAGTTAAAAACCAAAACCATCCCTGTTGTTGTGGGTGCACTGGGAATAATCAAGAAAAGTATCAACAAAATTTTTGAAGAGCTCTCTTGGAAACAAACAATCTACATGATTAAAAAGATTGTGTTGACATCAACCTCACACCTTCTAAGGAAGATTCTCTCTATCAAATAATATAAGTGCCTTAGGTCTCTGGTTTTGACCAAGCCGGAAGATGAAATAAAATGCAAATCAATCAGTAAATAATAATAATGATAATAATAATAATAATAATAATAATAATAATAATAATAATAATAATAAAGATTGCAGATAAGCTTAGGCAATGTATACTTTAGAGAAAGAAATAGTTGATGCATTCAGGGCTGCACCAGCCAACTGGTATGGTCTTTTCATATCATGCATGGAATATATTAAGTTTCTTGTTGATCAGATCTGAACAGAAAAACAGCAATGATATATATATATATATATATTATATATATATATAGAGAGAGAGAGAGAGAGATGAGATATATATTATGTTAATACATGCATATAGTTATCTATTATACATATATACATACATACATACATACATATATATATATATATATATATATATCTACATACATACATAAATACATACATTTGGTTGTGTGTGTGTGTATATGAATATGTGTATATATATATGTATGCATGTATGTATTTATGTATGTATGTATGTATGTATGTATGTATAGTGACAGAGATTGAAGGGGGGTTAGAAGTAGGTGCAATCAGATATTTACCACTAGGTTATATTTCCCAAGATCCTCTACTTCACCAGGGATTGGTGATATTAAATCAACATTCCATATGGCTGCGATAATAATGCCAGCAGCCAAAATAAAGTTCCTAGACAAAAAATAATGGCCTGCATATATTTCTACATCTATACCTATCTCTCCCACTCACTCTCTCACTCTTTACTTACATACATATATATATATATATATATATATATATATATATATATATATATATATATATATATATATATCTAATATATCCACACACACACACACACACGTCTCTCTCTCTCTCTCTCTATATATATATATATATCTCATATATATAAAACTCTAGTTGTGTGAGTGTCTGTCCCCTTCGATTTAGATTCCTAACTCCTACCACATTTTGCGGTGCAGTTTAACCAAATTCGGGTATCTTATAGTCGTGATTCATATCGAGCCCGTCTGACTATTAGCGCGCATCAACGATGAGTCTACGATTTTAAAAATAATTTAACATCATTTTTTATTCCATTTTAATGCATAAAATGCATCGTGTGTCGATGGCGGCGGAGTTGGCGTCCACGCTCACAGCTGCACCTGTTTGCTTCTCCCCCTTCCCTCCCTCGTGAAGCTGTGGGGAAGGGAGTGTAAAGAAATCAACGTCGTAATGCGTTGTTAAGGAAACCAGCGTTCTTTTAGAACAACGACTTCATGGCTTGAAGACACTGAGTCAACGATTTAAAAAAAAAATTATCATCATTTTTTATTCCATTTTTAATGCATTTTTTTGCTATAACTCTCTAAAAATGTTTATATAGTTATTTCCCTTACAAACCCGAGCAACGCCGGGCAATACTGTTAGTATATATATATATATATATATATATATATACACACAAATGCATACATACATAGATGTGTGTGTGTTTGTAGGTTTAGAAGAACAAACAGGAGAAAGAGAGCTCAATACAAAAGTATTCATGCATATTTGTTATTTATTTGACTGAAAGTTACAAATACAATTCAAGTGTGGCACTTGACAAATTTACCTTGCTTGATAAGCACCACAGGCAAAATTCTCAGCCCTTGAATCACTTCTGTAACTTTTTGCTGACTAATGTGTGTGTGTGTGTGTGTGTGTGTGTGTGTTGCAGTAGAGTATGGCATGAAACAAGAAGATCTTTGCAATATATTTTGCTGTCATGCTCTATCATGCTCTTCAAAACAAAGATGAGGGGACACATGTGAGATATCATACCACAAGAAGTATCTTTAATTTAGCAAGGATGAATTTAAGAGCAAAATATTCACATCACTAATAAGAGACCTACTCTATTATGATGACTGTAACCTTAGCAGTCATACAAAGCATGAACGGCAATCATTAATTTCTGCATTTGATCTGATGTGTGATATCTTTAGTCTGACTATAAATTTAAAGAAAGCAGTAATTTTATCTCAACTGCTTCTGGTCAAGTTGTGCAGCAACCTAGAATATATGTAAAGAGTAATTTTAAGGTTGTTGAATTTTTCATGTACTTTGGGGGTGTAGTGAATAAAATGGAACATTGGATTTGGAAATATCTCTAAGGTTTCAAAAGGCAGGAAAGACTTTTGTTAGCGTATAGTCTCAACTCTGCTCACAAAGACATATCAATGAAACAAAAATATCTGTTTATAAATCCTTTGTGTTATTTCCTCTTCTTTACTCTTCTGAAACTAGTCCAAACTTCACTTTGGATTCCTGGAACCATTCCCTCAAAAATGCATATGCTGTGTTCTGAAAATAAAATGGAAATCATCTGGTATTTGTTCCATCCAGGCAATAGTTTTAAAAAAATCAACTGCAATTGTCTGAACATATTGTCTGCTTGGCTGACTAGTGTATCCCTAAGCAATTGCTTTTATGTTCAAAGAAAAAGGAAACAGCGTAGGTCAAATAATTAAAAAAATGTTTAAGGATGCATTGAAGGAGAATTTGAAGAATGTAGGAATTGATAAAAAAAACCTGGTAAGTCTCACAGCAGATCACTCTACCTAACAGTCAAAGATATAGGATAGTGTAAAAACTTTTGAGCAAAACAGACTTATACAGGTAAATATTAAGAGGGGGAAAATACAGCCAGAAAGGGAATATGAACTTAGTGAAGCATTTTCTTTTGGTACATTTTGTGGGAAAATCTGTCTCTCTGAAGCTGGATTTAAATCTTATATAACAGCATACAATAGGCCAATTCATGCTGATTGTACAACACACCTATCAGTTCACCCTTATCTATGCCATATATGCCACAGCATCTGCAAATCTAAAGGTAATCTGCAGAACCATTTTAAGATTCAACAAGATCAGACACCACAGACAGTTCAAGCTGTACCAAAACTAAAACTTGCAACTTATGTGAACATCTTTTTAAAAGTATGTCTAGTCAAAATAGCCACATAAGATCTTATGTCACAAATGACCACCAAGTACATGGAGGAGATCAAGCTTTGTATTGAGCAGACAACCATCATACATACATGTATGTGTGTGTGTATGTGAGCCTGTGTGTGTAACCCATGCTAGCATGGAAAACGGATGTTAAATGATGATGATATATATATATATAGATATATATATATATAATATATATATATATATATACAAATTGAGATAGGGGTTGTAAATGCAACCCTCCATGGGATAACATATATCCAATATACTGCTAGTGAAGTACCCAACTTCACTAGCGATGCAATCAATTCATTTACTGTATTATATGGCAAAGGTAAAATGATTTACCACAAATTACTAATACAAGATAAGAAAATGGAGAAATACATCTAAATCAAATATCAATTACACGATAATACTCAATCACATACTTTATTAAACCACCACATAAGAGGCTGTAGGGTTACATATAAAAAGCAGAACAAATCAGTGTACATACAGTAGTGTACATAAAAAAGTGTACATAAAAGAGTAATGATGTATAATAAGTAGAATATATATAAAAGAGAATATAAATATAAGTAAATATAAATATAAGTATAGATTACATCTTACAGCTGTTTCGGCCATGTAGATAAGTATGTCTCATTTTACCAATATTAGCCTTTTATGGTAGGTCAATATATAAATATAAATGAGACATTTACAAAAATATCATAAGGCCTCTTCGGAGATTATTTAATATAAATCAGTCTACATATATATCCACATGGGTGTGGGTACATTCCTATAATACAACATATACATATACATATGAGTGCATATACTCACACTCCTATACATATTAAAATATACATATACATAATGATATAAATAAATAATATAAATTAGTAAACATATATATGTTCCACACTCAACGTCTCAGTTTTTCGACTTAATATTGTGATAATAAATATACACATATTAGTACCTAGATGCAAATATACATAGGTAATAGTACATCATATTACTTCATACTAATTTCTAAAGTGTCATTGAAGTTAGCATCATTATCGTTGTCAATACAATAAATGTTACCATTATTATCATTCATAATATTATTAATAACGCTGAAGTTAAATATATTTTCAATCATAGAGTCACCAATGGTTTTGCATCCATAGAACATATATTTAACTTCATGCTGCTCTAACTTTTAGAGTGCTCTTTTTTTTTCGGATATATGATCCACTGATGATAATGTACTGTTCCATGATGGTAAGATCAACAAAAAAATATTCCATCTGGTGAGAGATAAATATTATTTAATAGATACAATACATATTCTTATGTGCTTGTGCCTGATGACTGTGCCGAGATGTCAGACATGTTATAAAACTTTGTTTGGCATGCTCTCAGCACAAGAAACTATTAGTAGCACATGTATCATGTTTATTAAGTAATTTTATATATACATATATATATATATAATATATATATATATTGTTGAATTTTGTTGAATTTTTATTGTAAAATTACGTATTTTTATATATAATTACATTTTCTTATAAGATAATATACGTACATTTATTTAATTACTTTATTGCTTTTATCTTAGACCACATGAGTGACTATATTTAAACTGAATTGATTTTATTGTTATCAATTTGTAAATATAGCCACGGAACACATGTAGTCTATTTACTAATTATATACTATTTATTTATTATTTCGTACTTTATTGAGTTCTCGGTAAATGCTTTATCGAATCTTTAATTTTTTTTATTCTATATGGTATGATTTAAGTATATCATTGTCGAATTGCTATGTGGTGGTTCTTTTCTAATTCATATACATATATAATACATTGGGAAATTTGATTTAGTATTACTAAATTGAATTTTCCCTGGTAAGTTGGGAATCATATTCCCTAATATTATTTATATATATATATATATATATATATATATATATTAGATTAGAGATAAAACCACTATTAGGCAAATCAAACAGTGAAAAACATAAACCAAAACATAGAAATAAAATTAATTAATATAATATATAAAATATAAAATTCAAAATATAAATTATTTAAATTTAAAGTTAAAATTTAAAAAAATTTTTAATTATTAATTTATACTTATAAATTTCTATATATATATATATATATTTTATTATTTTTATTTTTATTATTATTATTATTTTAATTTTAATTTTATTTTATTTTAATTTTTTTTTTAAATACATATAACTATCAAAAAGTATTAAAAAGTTTAATATAAGATAAAGAGTAAAACCACTACGATCGTTTCATGCCCATAACCTAATTCGAATAACAATAATTTAAATTCAATTAATAATTCGAATTATGGTTATAGTCAATTTTCAGGTTAATGATAATATTTAAATAAACAATGAAATTTTTTAAGAAATAAATAAAATAATAATTTTTCTTTTAAAAAACACTATTATCAAACTAGAAACTTTAACGATTATAATTATGTCATACAATCGATTATGATGTTAAATATTAATTTTTAAGGTAAGAAACCCACAAATAATCTAATCTCAGTAATAGTCAATATCTAAAAAAAAAAAATGACTATTCAAGTCAAATAATTATATAATATTTGAATAATAACTAAATTATCAATGAAAATATATAAATGTATATAAATAAATATAAGAATTAAGATCTAAAATTATCTCTATCAATAAATGTATATGCACGTATAATAAAGACCTAATAAATTAATTATTCATTATTACTTAAAAATATATTAAAAGATTAAAGATGAAAAAGCTAATTGTAAACAAACAAACAAACAATCTTAAAAGAACGCTATAACTAATTAACGATCCATATATCTCGTTGGCTAACTAATAACTTACAAAAACTGTATAGTTAAGAAACTAAAATGAAATAATAAAATACTTAATGAAATAATCAATCTGTAGTTATACCGTAGTTATATAGTATCCAATAAATACTACGAATATATTTATCAATGGAAAAAATATTACAACCAATTATCAATTTTAAAAAAAGCAATATATAAGTTATAATAACAATTATAAAAAATTTTAAATAATTAACAACAAATATAGTTATTTAAGACTAAAATTTATGCTATCAATACATGTAAATACATGAAACCTAACTTTAAAAAAACTCGTATAACTGTTAACGATCTATATATCTCTTTAGCTAAGTAAAGTCTTACAAATAAACGTAGAGTTAAAATCTAATAATTATATAGAAAAAACTACGATAACTAGATCATTACATAACAATCAGTATTTATATAAAATACAATATTATACAATAAGACTTATTAAAATGTTTAAATTTTAAAATCTAAAAATCTTAAATATAAATATATACTTAGCTTTGCGAGGTTTTGTGATGTATATTTATGTATGTATATATGTACATATATATATATACATATATATATATATATATATATATGTATATATATGTATCCGGGATCCGGGACCCCCTTCGGTCACGACACTGACCATGGGATTGCACCTAGAAAGTTACCCTCCTAGTCACAAGTCTGGGCATGGTTGTTTATGGAAGACTAGCAGTCGCCCATGCATACCGGCCTCCCCTCTCCACGCCACCAGTGTTATCCAAGGGAAAGGCAAAGGCCGATACAGCTTGGCACTCGTGACGTCGCAACTCATTTCTACAGCTGAGTGAACAGGAGCAATGTGAAATAAAGTGTCTTGCTCAAGAACACAACACGCAGCCCGGTCCAGGATTCGAGCTCACAACCTCACGATCGTAAGCTCGATGCTCTAACCACTGAGCCATGCGCCTTCACATATATGTATATATATGTATATATATATATATATATTTACTTTTATTCATTTACTTGTTCTAGTCATTTGACTGCAACCATACTGGAGTACTGCCTTGAAGGCTCCTAGTCAAACAGATCGACCCCAGGACTTACTTTTTAAGCTTAGTACTTATTCTATTGGTCTCTTTGTCGAACCACTAAGTTACGGAGATGTAATCACACCAACACCAGTTTTCAAGCAGTGATAGGTAGACAAACACAGACACAAAGACACAGACATGCATACATACATATCGATATATACAATAAGCTTCTTTCAGTTTCCATCTACCAAATCCACTCACAAGGCTTTGGTTGGCCCAAGGATATAATAGAAGACACTTGCCCAAGATACCACGAAGTGGGACTGAACCCAGAAACTATGTGGTTGGTAAGCAAGCTTCTAACCATACAGTCATGCCTGCACCTACATATATATGTGTGTGCGTGTATATGTATATATATATATATATATATATATATGTATGTATGTATGTATGTATGTTTGTATGTACGTATGTATACTTATATACACAGAGATGAATAAGAGAAAATGGATTGAATGACATTCTTTATTCCATATCACTACGATTGTTTTCACACATCATCACATCCATAGTGCATTGGTGAAATGTTATAATTAACATATCACATAATCACTATCATCCACGAAAGGTGTAACGTGTTTTCCTACAGGTGATTATTTTGAATAAGCCCTTTGTTAGATCAGACTGTCATTTCACTCTATAACGACCCAAAAGCAGTGTACTATTTTCTGCAATTTGCACACAAAACAAAACCCATAGATAAAAAGACAGACAAAACAAAAGTATGATCAAAATGCAAAAATAAACAATAAAAAGAAAAAAAGACCCCCATGTTCTGTAAACTATAAAATAACAGAATATTAGGAAGAAAAAAAACAATATAAAGAATGAAATTAAACATTTAGAGATAATAATGTGATAAGGAGATAAGGATTGACCATTTCCATGCTTGTCAGTTATTTATTTGAAAGGAATGTAAAGTACCTGATCTCTGCTATAACAAAAGAATCGGTTGTGGATGAGCTCTGTTATAGAATACTACATGGTTTTTATGCAAATCTTATTCAACTCTGTGTGTGTGTGTATGCGTTTGGTTCCAATATAGGTAGGATCAACCAAAAAAAGTAGCCCGTTTAGTGAGAGATAAACATCATTTAACACACATAATTACAAAAGAGCTACTAATACTTTCATCCTTTAAGATACATTAAATCAACTTATGAGGTGAGAGCACTAAGTGATGTGTATAAATGCAATGTTATTACCATTTCGAATATGCCAGTGGTACGTTCAAACTTGTAAGCAAGCCATTCACTGTGTTTTGTCATGGAGAAAATTTCTTGCTGTAGACAAATGGTGTAAATACACCTAAATCAGCTTGCAGCACCACCTATCCAGACTGTGATATACAAGCATTTTGAGGTTATCTCCTCTTCAGTCATAGAAACTGGATGGTGGTGCTGTGAGCTAATGAGAGAGACAATCTCTCTTATGTTACTCTTGCCATCATATGTTGGCTGATAGTGCTAATCATAACTACCAGCATCTCACAGTCTGCATAGGTGGTGCTGTGAGCTGATTTAGGTGTATTTACACCATTTGTCTACAGCAAGAAATTTTCTCCATGACGAAACACAGTGAATGGCTTCTTTGCAAGTTCGAACATGCCACTGGCATATTTAAACAGGTAATAGCATTGCATTAGATTAACATGCCGTGTACCGTCATGCAATTTCTCCAGTTCAGTTCATACACTAGACGTATTTAATAACTAGGATGCTGGACTATGAGAAAACATGGGGAAAAAATGAGAAGAAAAATCCCTAGAAGAAAAAAAAACTGAATGAGGTTGATGCAAAAAGAGAAACAAGAAAGAAAAGAAAATTAAGTAAAGCAAGAGCCTTATTCTCTTTGACTGCAGAAATCATAATGTAGATGGTGCAAAATAAAACAACAGAAAGGAGGCCAAAGTCTGTGAGTTAGCTATTCAACCTGGAGTTCAACCTTCAGTTTAACAAAGGAAACTTGTGCATGTGCTTGCATTTGCTAAAAATTTTGAATCTGGAATTAAGTAGTGTGGTGGAATTCTTGGACCTAAAAAGAATGGGCAATCTTTCAACTATGCATAACTTTTATCTCTTTCATCCATTTAAATGTACATTTCTCCATGATTCTCTGCTTGATTGTATGTGGTGTGTAGTTGGTCTTCAGACCCCCAACTTAGTGGCCTTATTTTTATCAATGTCAGAAAGATGAGTGGTGGTTTGCTTAATGGCTTTTAAAATTGCCTTAGCATAGACCAATGTAATTCCTTTTCTCAATTATATTGTCTTGGAGCACTTCTGTAACTTCAGCTTTATATTCCATGCTTTTCATATGCAAGCCAGTGGGGCTCACTCTGAGCACTCTAATTGTTTCACAGTGAACATACCGGCTGCCTTAGACACTCAGCAAAGATCACCCTCAGAGGAACACACCAGATCAAGCAAGCAAGTTTCAAAGTCTCAAAAGTTACAACTAGGAGTTAGTTCTTGATGTGACTTATGAGTGATAATGTCTTTCATATTGGGTAGCAGCTGTTGGAAATCTTTACCATGCACCTATTAGAAATCTTCCTGTATTTATGTGATTTACTGGGAAATGCTTATTTAACGATACAAGGAATTTCTTGTCTATGTTAGTTTTAACATTTAAGGAAAAAGGTGGGGTGAACCATATTATTTTCTTAGGTCTATTTCTAGGCTTCATATTTTTAACTGAGGGGTTATAGGCTATCTTATCTTTGAATCCATTGTCAACTAGAGCATATAGTAGGGGGCTGTTTTATAGAAATTTTCCCTTGGAGAGGATACATTAAATATCTTATTACTGATGTTGGCTATTAGGTTTTTAAACACAATAGGAGGGGCATGACAGAACTGTTTATGTACACATGTGAGCTTCTCATTTGATTCATGATGAGGTTTATATTATAAGAGCATGAGTGTTAGTGTAGGGAAGCATCTAAGAAATCAACTTTGGACAAATTAGTAGGTATGGTTTCTACAGTCAAAGAGAATGAAGATCTTGGTTTATTTTACTTTTCTGTCCTTACTTCTTGTTTCACTTTTTCCATCAATCGTTTTTCTGCTCATTTATTTTCTTCTTGCTTTTTCTCATGTTTTTGATCATAGTCCAGCATCCTGGCTTTTATATTATATAATGTATGAAATTAGCCTGATAAGGAGAAACAATGCATGTTATATAAATCAGCCAATTTAATGTATTTTAAGCATGAAACTATTAGTAGCTCTTTTGTAATTGTGTGTATATTAAATTACACACACACACACACACACACACACTCATATTTTCATTTATATATTTTTCATTTATTAAGTAATGGAGCACAATACACACCGAATTTATACATACATACATACATACATACATAAATATGTATATAGATAGATAGATAGATAGATAGATAGATAGATAGATAGATAGATAGATAGATAGATAGATAGATAGATAGATAGATAGATAGATAGATATAGATAGATAGATATATATACATATATATATATGCATATATATACATATATACTTATACATATGCATAAGAATAAAGACACTTGTATTACATTATTAATCAGTTATAACCATTTCAATATTCAATGGGATAGTTATATCAATCAACATGCTGCAAAATAAATACAAAAATTATGCAATTCCTTGCAATATTAAAAAAATCCTGCTAGTCATCTCATCTTGACTTTTATATATATATCCATGTATATAAATTGCTTGTTTGTTTGTTACCAATGCACTCCAAGACCAATAAAGCAATCATGTTCAAACTTGGCATGAAAGGTCCTTAGACTCAGGTATAGGTTGTCTTCCAATTTGGACTTTATTCTTTTAAGGGACAGGAGATAGTCCTCCTTCAACGAAAATTTGGCAAACATCAGTGATAGGGGGGGTCACCTAAGTTGGAATTATGTATGTGTGTATATGTATGTATGCATGAGCACACATGTATATGTACGTGGGTGCGAGCATACATATGTCATTATACCTTCTTTCCTCTCCTGACTCCAACCTATCACGCTAACCTATTGCATATGTCTATTTATAGAAATTTTGACATCCTTGTATTCTTCCCTCTGTGGGATGACGTCAGCAGCCGGGTGTGTTGACCGGAAGCTGGGGCAACCGGAAGGGGTCAGCCGTCAGGCGTGCACAGGGAGCAGGGAATTGCGCCCTTTCCAACGTGGGTCGTGCAGGTGACAAGACGTGTGAGGACGTCGCTAAGGGTTTGGGCTAGCAGCTGCTATCATTAGTGTTCGGGTCGGGGCTGTGTGGAAGGACTAGTCACCGTTGGAGGGTCTCCGTCACTAAGAAGAGAAGGTAGGTGCCTCTATATTCAAATCGCGCACACACTACACCCTCCACTTTAAATTTTACTACTAAAACTACTATTTACTTTGGTATCGCTCTGTCCATACCTTTTCTCTACCCATCCTTTAATGCAGCCCTATCATATCATCCCTACCCACATATCTCACATTTATTCACTCCTTACCTTCTCATCTCTTTCTATCCACCCCTTTATCACTCCTCTCCCATTCTCCTCTCACATTATGTTGACCACCAACTAACACTCCTTTTCTCACCACTGTCACCCTTTCTTCATTTTTTTCTTCCCTGTCCCTCTTCTTTTCTCTCTCTTTTTATTATCATTACTCTTTTATCCTTTTTCTTTTTTCTCTCTTTCTTTCTCTCATTTTCCCTTCTTCTCTTCATTTTGACCTATCTCCTCATTCTAATCATACTCATCTCTCCCTCCTCCATCTATCCCCAAATACTACAAATACATTCTCAAATTTTCATTCACACCACAAAACCCATTCGAATGGGCAACACAGAATCCATGGCTCCATACTTTGAAATGACTAAACACAAACTATTATCGAAACTTACATACCATGCACAGGAAACTTTTATACCCATTCTATACACCACTTTACTCGAATAATGGAATAATTTTACCTTCATTCTCTTATTTCCCTCTGTTTTCCCTCTTTTCCCTCCTCCTTTTCCATAATAATTTCCTTATTTTGAACTCAAATATTTACCTCTCTCCTCATCGTCTCTGATGAAGGGATATCCACAATATCCCCAAAACACCTGTAAGACTATATCTCTTTCCTTATAAATGTCCTGAAACCTCCTCACAACCTTGGCTTTATTATCTGTTCTTGTCTAATATATATATATATGTATATATATATATATAATATATATAAATATATATATATATGTATGTATATATATATCATCATCATCATCATCATCGTTTAACGTCCGCTTTCCATGCTAGCATGGGTTGGACGGTTCAACTGGGGTCTGGCAAGCCCGAAGGCTGCACCAGGCCAGTCAGATCTGGCAGTGTTTCTACAGCTGGATGCCCTTCCTAACGCCAACCACTCCGAGAGTGTAGTGGGTGATTTTATGTGCCACTGACACAGGTGCCAGACGAGGCTGGCAGACGGCCACGCTCGGATGGTGTTTTTTATGTGCCACCGACACAGGTGCCAGACGAGGCTGGCTGACGGCCACGCTCGGATGGTGTTTTCTTATGTGTCACCGACACAGGTGCCAGACGGGGCTGGCGGACGGCCACGCTCGGATGGTGTTTGTTACGTGCCCTCAGCACGGAGGCCAGTCGTTGCAGTACTGGCTACGATCACGTTCGGATGGTTTTCTTATGTGCCACCGGCACTGGTACCACAAGGATACAAATTCCATTGATGTTCATCTATTTTGATTTGGTTCGATTTGATTTGATTTGATTCGATCCGATTCTCACTTGCCTCAACAGGTCTTCACAAGTGTCACAAGAAGGAAGGTATGCACAGGTGGACTGACTACGTCCCAGGTAGGGGCCATGGATTATGGCTTCACTAGTCTTGCCGGGTCTTCTCACGCACAGCATACTTCCATATATATATATATATAATATATATATATATATATATATATATATATGTATATATATATATCTGTAAATATAATACGTGACAGTTCAGTTATCGGGCCATCGAAAAATATGCTATGAAAATGACCGTTAAACAAAGGGAAATTACTGTGTGATTGATCGTTATTAAGACAAAAGAGCTATTAGAATGACCGCTAAGGGGAGGGAGTAAAGGTAATGGAATAAAAATGTTCATAGCAATCGCGTAAGCGTGCATGTTCATACATACATATAATTAAAAGTATTGATGAGGTTGCAAGACGCAATGGAAACTTTTGAAAAATATAGACGGAAATGAGTGGAAATTTTACCGGTGAGTGTATTAAATTATAAGACATGGAAAGAGAATGACTCTCCCAAGACACAACAGAATATGCTTCAACACACAAACTCACATAAAGAATCATGCAAGCCAAATCTCAAAATGAAATATATACATGTGTGTGTGTGTGTGCATGTATTTATATATTATACACATATATATATATATATATATATATATATATATATATATATATATATATTATATATATATATATATATATTATATATATATATAATATATATATATATATATATATTTATATATATATATATATTATATATATATTTATATATATATATGCATATATATATTTACATATATTACATATATATATATATATATATATATATATACACACACACATACACACACACACCACACACATGGATATAAAGACAAATTATACATATTTTATGCTTTACTGGTAAATAAGCAATAAACCTCGTCTGCTGTAGCTGGACCAGGCGATGCATAACTTTTCATTCTGGTCAAAGAAACTCTGTAGTAAAGGACAGTCGCCCAGCCTAAATGTACCTAATACTATAAAAATATTCATTCCATCACCACCATCACCACCACCATCTTCTCCTCCTTCACTGCAACCACCACCACCACCACCACCACCACCATCTTCTCCTCCTTCACTGCAACCACCACCACCACCACTTTACTAACAATAATGAGCTATTGATTTTTATCAATAATTGAATCGAGATACATTCATCCATTGTTCTGCCATGTTGAATGAAATATTGAAAAACACATAGTTCTCTGTATACAACTCTTTTGTGCGGACTGTTTCATCATTATCTTCATTATCGTCATTGTTAAGAGCACCATCATCATTATTGTCGCCATCATCATTATTGTCACCATCATCATTGCATTCATCATCATCATCATAATCATCGTCATCATTATTATCATCATCATCATCATCATCATCATTATCATTATCATCAATCACCATCATTATCATCGTCATTCTCATCTTTAGTGTCATCATCAACATCATTGTTGTCATCACCACTACAGTCACAACCATCACTACAACCACCATCTTCATATTCATCATCGCCATCATTATTGTCATGAACACCCTTATTATTGATTATTCTTATTAGACACAGGGTCTTTTTCTTTACATTATCTAACATCATGCCCTATACTGACATGAGCCGGATGGTTTCACAGGATCTGATGGGTACAAAGGGCCACATCATGCTCCAGTGTCTGCTTTGCTATGGTTTCTATAGCTTGATGCCCTTCCTCATATTAACTGGATGCTTTTCCTATGCCACTAGCTCTAGTCAGGTCACCATGCAACTTGCAAAACAATGAACCCCAAGGGAAGGTTTGCCTTATAGTAGCAAATGAGAGGTTAAAGTATGAAAGAAGGGAACAGAGCAGAAGAGCTACATGGTTCCTTACATTTAGCAGAGTGTGTGAATGCATCAGTAGTTGTGATATATTTGAAAACTCCTTCAATTAATATTATTGCGTTCTTCATAGGGGAATGAGTAAATTTATTGTCACTAGATTTGCTAAAAATGGCAGCTAAATTTCCATTAAATCATGCATTAATGCTTTAAAGAACGGGAAGGGCACATTAAAGTCGATAATGTGGGCCCTGAATATAGAAGACATGTATACACTAGAGAGAAAAGAAGCTGGTATGCTCCACTTGATGTGCAATGTTCATGTGCATGTGCAACAGACTACTGGTGTATTGAAAAAGTTGGGCATAAGAAGAATTATATACAGTGTGCAAGAGAGGAGACTGTGCTGGTTTGGTCATGTGATGCAGATGGATGAGCACAGTTGCGTAAAGAAGTGCTGATCTCTTAAAATGGAGGGAGGTAGTGGAAGAAGGAAACCCAGGAAGTATTGAAGGCTGATCTCAAAATGCTGTGTCTTATGAAGGAAATGACAAAGGACCAAGATATGTGGTGCACTGCTGTACTCAGGAAGATCTGTTCACTACAACAGAATTGATATCCAAAAACCAAGTGCCATGTGAAAAGCGTTGATGTGAGTGCTGGTGCCACATAAAAAGCATGGTGCCATGTAAAAAAACACTGGTGATGGTGCCACATAGAAAGCAGCCAGTACACTCTGTAAAGTGGTTGGCATTAGGAAGGGCATCCAGCTGTAGAAACCAAACCAAAACAGACTACAGAACCTGGTGTGGCCACTAGTGTTGTCAGTTCCTGTCAAGCCGTCCAACCCATGGAAAACAGATGTTAACTGTTGATGACGATGATAATGATGATGATGACAAGTTCTAGATAACCCTATTGTAAAAATTGTAAAGCTGTTAGGGTTAGAATACTTTTGGTCAGACTTTACTTGGGATTAATCATCAACAGCAGCAACAGTCTTACAAAAGCTAACCATAAAGTGTATAGCTGCTTGACTTGCTTGAAATAACAGCCTAATCTCTTATATACTATGCCTAACCATTTAAAAAAAGAAATAAGAGGACACATTAAATAATGTAGTCCTAGATATACTATGTCTGAAGAAGAAGATGGAATTGTTACAGCTTGAACACCTTTGATCATATATCTGTTCAATCAAGTTTGACTAAGGGCTAAACTAAAATAACACTAATAATTGTACCTGTACATCAATGACCATCACATAAACATTTGTTGTTGCTATTATCATCACTTGTCTTTTGCTGTTTTATGTTTTTCTTGTGTTTGCCTGAGTTAAGAATAATTGCTTATTTATTTTACATGTGCAAATCCATATAATTGGACAAAGTGGATTTTCTAGGTTCACTCTGACACTTCATCATCACTTACATCAAATTCCAGCTCCACCCTTTTCCATCCTCTCTTCTAACATGTAGATATCTTATCACTCCTCTACAACAAGAAATCCATCCTGCTCTGGCCCTCTCTCCCATACCTTACCCTTCTCCACTCCTTATCCCCTTAGCATAAAAGTTGCCTCTCTCCACTCAGGATCCATAGTCTTGCAAGCTACATGGCAACCTCATAAATCTTGGTGCCACAAAATATAAAAACACCCCATACATAAAGTGGTTGTCACTAAGAAGGGCATCCAGCTGTAGAAACTATGTCAAAGGAGACACTGGAGCACAATGCAGTCCTTAGGCCCATCAGATCCAGTCAGACTGTGCAACCCATGGAACACAAACATTAAACAGTAATGATGATGATGATGGTGGTGGTGGTGGTGGTGGTGGTGGTGGTGATGGTGGTGGTGGTGATGATGATGATGATGATTGTTAAATGGACAAATTGTGATGTTACCCATTGTAAATTGGACAGATTGTCAAATGGGCAAATTGTAAAATTAACAAATTGTGTCAACTTGTCTGTTATAAAAAGAGCAAATTCTAATTTTACCCATTGAAAATTTGCCTCTACATAATATTAAGAGAATCTAGACCTGTAACTTCACAAACATAGTTAGAAAATATATAAACTTACCCTTTATTATTCAGTTAACACCTTATTTTACCTCAGACCTGCCTAGAATTACTCAAAACTTCCAGAATAACTTTATCTAGTTCATTGAGTTTGTTCGATTAATTAAACTACAAAAGTTTTAATGAGATTTTGGATAAAATTCTAAAATTAATTGTTTCTATTTTAAATGCTATTGTGATCTTATCTGTTCCATTGTCATGCAAAGTAGTGGTCTAAAGAATATTTTAAAATCAGAGGCAGTTGGTTTATGGGGAAGTGAAGTAGAGTGGATGGGAGAATATAGAATCTTCACCAACACCATCATCATCGTTATCATTGTTGTTGTCAAGATGCAATGATGCAATGATGCCATTGTCATCATCATCATCACAACCATCATCATCATCATCATTATCATCATCATCATCATATTCTCGATCACTGACAGTATCACCACCACCACCAACACCACCATCATCATCATCATCATCATCACCAGGGATGCCTTTTGCATGAAGAACATATAGTAAAGCTGGGGAAAAAGTTAAATTAGAGAATCACATAAAAATGATTAAATAATTATGATCAAACCCCAAATAACAACAACAAAAAATGGTTAGGTTTATTAATTAATTCTGGTGTAATAAGAAATGGGAGACAATTCCAAAAACCATCTTAATTCAAAATTGAAAGGGGCTGTATGACATGGTATATGTCTGATTTTTGGTGAGTAAGAGTGACAGCTTCTGATATGCTTCAGTCTTATTAGGCCTCTTCAGCACAGTGCTATCATAACAATATTTATCAAATAATAAGAATACATCAAGTTGTTATTCATGAGTGAGTGTGGTTTAGCAACAAGTGCGATGTTTTTGATGATTGTTTTAATCACAAGCAACATACTCTCTTGTATTTACTTCCTGCCTCACTTTCAACTTAGTTTCAAGCATCTAGCATGTGATAACAGAAAGGAGAGAGGGGTGCATATCTGTACCCAACTGGTACTCATTACAGCTGAAAAGACTAGAGAAGTGAGAAAGGAAGGCTCATGCTCCAGGACATAATGTGCAGCTCAGTCCAGAATTGGACTCTTGATTATATGATCATGAACCAAACACTGTAACCGTTAGATCACGTGCCTTTATAATGACTGAGAAATATAAAAAATTAAGCAGTGTTTTGCATTGCAAGTAGCTCTCTGTCTTCATTATTTTATTATTTTACTTTTGTTGCTCAGTACTACATCCTGCCTTCAATTCAGATATTTTGTCTGGCAAGTCATTCGGTGACCTCACTGTTGCTAGTGCCATATAAAAAGCATCCAATACACTCTGCAAAGTGATTGGCATTAGGAAGGGCATCCAGAAACCATGCCAAAACAGACTGCAGGGATTGGTGCAAGTATTCCTGTGGAACTGTCTAACCCATGCCAACATCGAAAACAGACTTTGAATGATGATGGTGGTGATGGTGGTGGTAATGCTTGTGGTGGTGGCGGCAGCTATGATGATGATGATGATGATGATGATGATGATGATGTTGATGATGTTCATGATGATGATGATGGTGGTGGTGGTGGTGTTGATATATATATATATATATTTTATTTATAACTATATAAGAGTTATTTTTGAAGTTGAGTTGTTGAAGACGGAGTGTTTTTTGTGAGTAGAGCATTAATTAATTGTTCGTTATTGCTGTTTGTTGATATTGTTAATTGTTGTTGTGTTATTTTTTCCCATTGAGGGAAAATGGAGAAAACACCAGCGGGCGGCCACAGTTATGCGGCCACAACTGGAAAAGGAGCTGAAGAGAAAACGCTGGAGACATTTGAAATCAAGGTTGAACCTAGAAAAATGTAGGCATGTGAAAAGTTGCTGGAGAAGGATGGAGAGACATTAAAGTTGACGCCACCCACAGAGCTGACAAACAGCATAACGAGAAGAACAGTCACATATAAAACTATGAGAATTGCAACCAGAAAAATAGAGATTACAACAGTGGAGAAAATAGAAGTGTTAAAAAAATATTAAAAAGTTAGCAACTTTTATAGCAAGAGAAAGGAGGTGTGCCACTGTGGATGTGCGCGTTGTGACAGAGGAGGAGGCAATCAAACATGCAACAGAGGCAATAAGATCGGAAGAGTGGGTACTTTTGCCGTCGTACAGCGGCAAACGTGTGGCCAAAGTGCGAGTTGGCCAAGTACCCCCAGAACTAGAAGAGCATGGCTCATGACAGCCATAATGTTCAATATGAAAGATGGGGCCAAGATACTGAAGGCCACAAGAACTAAAAAACTCAATTACTGGGGATATGGGATTGAACTCATTATCCAGGCAACAGCAGAAGATTTGAATAGGATTGCGGAGGAGATAGTGCTACCTGACGACTTAAGATTAAGAAGGAAGGTAGAGGGCAGGCCGCCTGTATGTTTTGAATGTGGAAAGAAAGGCCACATGAAGGCGAGATGCCCACAGAGAGTACAGAGGTAGAAGCAAGAAAGTATGGAACAGGTAGTACAGGTGGAGAAGGAAGAGAAAACAGTGGAGGAGGGATTCACGATAGTGGAAATAAAAAGAAGTAGAAGTGGAAGAGTGAGCCTGCCACCAGGTAACCAGAAAAAGAAAAGAAGAGGTGGGAAGGAAAGATGCGACCAGAAGGAAGGAAGACAAAAGGGTGGTGGAGAAAGAAAGTGAAAAAATAATTGGGAAGGTGTGCGAGAATGAGTTACAGAAGGAGGAAGCAGTGTTGAAGACGTCAGCTGATTTGGTGAAGGAGAAAGATTCAGGAGTGCAACTACATGAGGATGAAATAGAGAGATTGTTCACAGTAGAGACAGAGAAAGAAAAAGTTTCAGAAATAGAAGATGAGGGTGATCTAGAGACATTGTTAAGAGGAGAGACAGAAAAGGTAAAACCATCAGAAATAGAAGTAGAAAGGAGAAAACCAAGAGGAGGAAAGGATAAATGGAACTTTGTAACATATGCCAAAAACAAGGAGGTGGAAAGAAGAATTGTGAAATTTAAGCATATCATAAGAGTGAAGTTGCCCAGGAATGTATACTCAGAAAAAGTAAAGTCCATTGTGGTCAACAAAGAAACATACAATAGACTAGTAAACATGTGCTGAAACAAGATTGACCCACCCAGAGTATTTGTAGAGTTCGATGAACTGCCACCTGTTGTTGAACTTAGAGATGTGGAGCCTTATAGGAGGCATTAAAAAGAAGGTGGGCGGGGAGAAGAGAAAATAAAATTACTTTGTTAAAAGAAACAAAAAAAAAAGGGGGAAAAGAAAGGAAAAAGTGTTTCGAAGGAAAAAGAGGGGGAAAAAATGATGATTAAGAAAAAATCAAGAGACAAAATAGCAGGATTGTAATATAGTGTGTATAAACATTCAAATGGTACTGCATGAGGAGTAGGGCCCATGCTGCCATTTCCTTTTTCCATTTTTATATAATATTCATCCTCATTCGTTTTATGTTTATCGTCCCCACTGTGGTGTTGTGTCTGTCCTTGTAGTGTCCCCCTCTGTGTTAGTGGCCATGGTGCCAAATAAAGAAACAGGTTGTGGTGGTGGCAATGGCAGCAGCAGCTATGATAAAGATGATGATGATGGTGATAATGACAGTGGTAGTGGTCATTGTCGTTGTCGTTGTACTCATGGTGGTGTTTGTGGTGGTGGCTGTGGTGGTGGCCGTGGTGGTGGTCATGGTGGTAATTTCTTATTTCTTTATTGCCCATAAGGGGCTAAACACAGAAGAGACAAACAAGGACAGACAAAGGGATGAAGTCAATTACATCGACCCCAGTGCATAACTGGTACTTAATTTATCGACCCCGTAAGGATGAAAGGCTATGTCGACCTCGGCGGAATTTGAACTCAGAATGTAGTGGCAGATGAAATACTGCTAAGCATTTCACCCGGCGTGCTAATGATTCTGCCAGCTAACCACCTTTGTAGTAGTTTCTATGATGATGATGATGATGATGATGATGATGATATTTCTCAATGCTTCAAAGCAAACTACAACACTCTTCTTTCAGAAACTACTTTATATTTACTCATTTCGTTTCGTTGATTCTGCGTATTTGCATTAATTGCTGTTGTTTAAACTCAGACCACCCTTGTTTAGTAGACCTAGGTTCAAAGACATTCCATCTATGACCATCGTTTCTTTTATTTATTGATTGATCAGAGAAGATATTTGAAGTTTTCAACAGTGAAACATAATTGATACTTATTTAAACTGGGATAGGCAGAGAGAAAGAAAGGCAATGGAAAAGACAATGAAAAATGTGTCATGTCTATAAGTACAACATAAAACTTGTTGTGATCAAATCTGAATTTATAAACCTCAACATAACAATTAATAACCAACCTTTTGTGAGTTGATACAGAATGCAGCAGAAAAACTTCCCATATTTTATATATCAACAATAATGAATTTAGGAAGATTTTTCTGCCGCACACTACACAAAATAGTCTATCATTTTCTTTTGTGTACCTATGATTTCATTGTTGAATACACAGATGTACACACAAAGACATTTACACACACAAGCACACACATACACCCTCATATAAACGCACACACACTCATACACAAACATACATCCACTATACGAATTAAAGATCAAAAACATTACTAAACAAGTAAACAGGATCTTCTTGTTATTGTTGTTATTATTGTTATTGTTGTTATTGCTGTTTAGCCCTTAGCCATCACATGATCTAAAATCATTCTAACCATGGCAATCTTGTTGGCATTTTTATTTTTCAAATACAATGTGTTTATGATCACATTTTTTCCAAGTCTGGAAGGTGTAATTTGAAAGACATTTCACTGTTATTTTTAGCAGGCCAAGCAAAAACATAATTGTTTTTGCTCTTTCTACCACCTCCCTCTCTCTCCTTCTTTCTTTGTCTCTTATTGGGTCATGAAAACAGGATACAGAAGTTGAAGGTAAACTTTTACAGAGGTGAACTCCTTACATATGGCCAAATAGGATTCTTCTTTTTTCATAGTATAAAGACCCATTTTGGTCATGAATGTCTATGGAATTGCACCTAGAAAGTTCCCTTCAGAGGCACAAGTCCAGATAAGGTTGTTTATGGAAGACCAGTAGTCACCCATGCATACCAGCTTCTCCTCTCCGTTCCACTGATGTTATCCAAGGGAAAGGCAAAGGCCAATACAGCTTGGCACCAATGACTTTGCAACTCATTTCTACTGCTGAGTGAACTGGAGCAACGTGAAATAAAGTGTCTTGCTCAAGAACACAACACACCACCTGGTCTAGGAATTGAACTCTAACCACTGAGCCATGCTCCTTCAAATATTGGATTAAATATAATAGGAGCAGATGTGGCTGTGTGGTTAAAAAACTTGAATCTCAGACATATTGTCTCAAGTTCAGTCCCACTGCACAGTAATGAGTACATTTGGTAGATGGAGACATATATGTATGTGTGTGTGTGTTTGTGGGTACCCTTGTTTTGACATCATGTGATGGTTGTAAACATAAACATACAGGTGACATTGTTTGTTTTGTCATGGGGAAAAATACTTTACTTAGAAGCTGTCGCAGGAAGTGCTGCCAACCATAGAATATCTGCCTCAGTGAATTCCATTTGAGCCATGCAAGCATGAAAAAGTTGGTGCTAAAATGTTGATGATGATGAAGAAGAAGATTCGAGAATTATCAGCAGAAAATGGAAAGACACTCATGCACGCACACACACACACACACACGCACACACACACACACACACACGCACATGTGCATGCAAACTCACACTCACACACACATTGACATAGACTTTCATCACCATCATCAGTCATCATTTAATGTATATGTTCTATGACAGCATGGGTTGGACATTCTACAGGATCTAGCAGGTTCATGGACTACATTGTGCTTCCCTGTCTTGGTATAGCTTTTATGGTTGAATGTCCTTCCTAATGGCAACCACTCCACAGAGTGCACTGGGTGCTTTTTTCATCACACCATCACTAACAGAGTCTGCCATGAACCGTGCAAGTCTATGAACTCTGAGAAAGGTGGTTTATAGTCTCACAAACCCACTAATGCTGATGGTCTATCATCATCATTCTTACGTCTACTTTCCATGCTAGCATGGGTTGGACGTTTTGACTGAGCTCAATGAATCAGAGGACTTAGTCTTGCTCCAGTACTTCAGTTTTGATTTGGTTGCTCTTCTTTGGCTGGATGCCCTCACTATGGCTTGATGCCCTTCCTATTGTTGGATGTCCTTCCTAATGCCAACCATTTTACAGAGTGTACTGGGTGCTTTTATCATAACACCAGCACTAGTGAAGTCACTTTGTAACTTGTAAGAAAGAAGGATCTGCTCAAGATAGAGTGGTTTCTTTAAAAGGGGTGTTGAGAAGTTAAAATATGATAGGAAGAGTAGGGGCAGGCTTATTGTTGTGGAGAAGCATGGCTACTTGCACTGTATGTATGTATGTATGTATGTATGTATGTATGTATGTATGTATGTATGTATGTATTATGTATGCATGCATGGACCATGGCCAATATGATCACAGTCCAATTCCTTGGTTGTTTTCAGCCAATCATAGCAACCTCAGGACTTATTTTAGCCTGCTGCTTATTTCATTCATTGGTTAAGATGCCATTCTTGATAACATACACTAAATACATACACTAAAGAGGGACACAAACACACACACACACATTACAAACTGTGCTGCAGTATCAGTGATAGTGACAGTATCAACAGTAGCAGCACAAGAAGGAGGAGGAGGAAAAGAAGTGGAAAGAGGTTAAGAAGAAGGAGAGAGAGAGAAGAAGGAAGAGGAGGGAAAAGAAGAAGAAGAAGAAGAAGAAGAAGAAGAAGAAGAAGAAGAAGAAGAAAAAGAAGAAGAAGTATTCAAGAGCAAAATTAAAGGAGGGATTTCTTTATTTCTTTACAGAAGACATAAAATGGATGAGAAGGAGAGTGTGAGAGAAAGAGGAGGGTACTATAGTGGTGGTTCTCTTTGCCTATATAAATGTATTAAAGTGTGGTTAACCTGTTCCTTTGAAGTTTAGAGCTTGATGTATTCTACCAGATCTGCTTCAATGGCCAATCAGGATTAAAAAATAACCACACCCCTTCTTGAATAAACACTTTGAAAGGACTTGGTTACCATGCTGTCACTACAATCACCACCACTGCTACCACTATTACTGCTGCTGCTGCTGCTACTACTACTACTACTACTACTACTACTACTACTACTACTACCACTACTTACACCACCAACAACAACACCACGACTGCCACTACAAGCACCACCACCACCACCATCACCACTGCCATCACCCCCTATTACCACCCCCTCCACTGTCACCAATACTGTCACCAACACCACCTTTAACCATCATCACTGCCATCATCAAAACCAATACCTCCACCTCCACCACTACTACAATTAGCATTACTACTGCTGCTGCTGCTGCTGCTACTACTACTACTATACTACTACTACTACTACTACTACTACTTCTCTACTTCCCCTTTTCTTCTTTCTTCTTGGTTCCAGATTGTCACAAGAGACACTTAATTCTACCTACTTCAACATTCTTTTAAAATGTCAAGGAATGGAAGAATAGAAGTTCTAGGAAATATAATTGCTATAGCTTTATATTTTATCCAGGTAAGAGTGCTAAAGAATTCCTCTGTCAGCCAATTAAAACTCCTGGAACTGAAGATACATACCAACTTTATGACTCTCCCTCTTGACTCATTATCAATTTTGTCCAAAGATGTTCTTATAGAATCGAGTCAGAAATTATTTAATGTGTCAAAAATCATAATCTGTTCATGTGTATAAGTTTTAAGCACCAGATATTATGATTCGGTAAAAAAAAATTTTAGGCATATTCTCCCCTCTAGAGTCCATAATCTTCTGGTTTTTTACTTCAAATCTTTTTTTTTTCAGATTTATGCTTAAACAAGTTTGGAATATTTCAAAGAAGCACAATTTTAGGAGGTAAAACATAAATTTGAAAACAATTTTTCATAAGAAAGTTGAAGCTCAAAATTTACAGGAAAAAAATGTGAAAGGGCTAGCAAAAACATTCTCCCCATCATTATATTTATTTATATTTTTTCTTGAAAGAAAACAGAATAGAATCATAATGTATAATGCATAAACATACCATTTGAAGAAAAATACACATATTTTGGTGTGCACTAGATAATTTCTTACTCAATAGAAACATGAAACTTCTGCTTTTCTTCTTTTCTTGCAGAGGTGAAATGTATGTAATAAGGTGAAATGTATGACCTATTTGATTTCCAAAGAAAACACATTGTTGGAGCACAGATGGCTGGAGCTTCAGTCAGTAACAGTACTGAATTGTTTAATTTTTCAAAAAAGTACAGTGTTTAAAATCATGTTGGCATTCCAGGATGAGAAGGCAAAATCAGCTCTGATATACATAATTCTGAAAAGAAGGCTAAGTGTACAGCAGACTGCAGAATAGTGAAATGTATTGTGTCTAAAAACCATTGAACTATGGCAGCAAAAGTAAAAACAAAGCTAAGCCACCATCTTGCCTACCAAAACTGTATATCATAAGCTCTGTACCATGAAGTAGTGTGGGGTGTGTGTTTGCAACTATTAAATCTCCCCTGTCCTTCTTCTTCATAAGCATAAAAGATGGTGCCAAGACACAATGGAACAATGTCACCTTTTCAGATGAATCAGCATTCACCCTTTCCTTCACTTCAGGGTAGGTTTATGTCTGGAGAGAGCCAAAGAAGCCTTCAACGATGGGTATTTTCCCCCACTACTGTGAAGCATGGATGTGATTCTATGATAATTTGGGCAACCTTATCAGGGAATTCTCTTGGCCTTTAAGTTGTTCTACATGGCAGAGTTAACACCAAGAATTGTCTGAGTATTTTGATTGATCATGTCCATTCTGTGGTATAAACACTGTTCTCTGGTGGCAATGCAATCTTCTAGAATGACAACACACAACTCTCATGGCTTATACTATTTGAAATTGGTTTAAAAAGCAAAATCTATTGATACTAAGATATCTATGATCTTATTTGTATTTTACTAAATGTATCTTACAAATGGGAGGACTATTTTGGAGAAATATGTTTGCTAAATTCTCTGTGTATGTTTACATATAGTGAGAGATGCATGGTTTTGGAGGGTTTTAACGCCTCTTTCATGCAAACAGGTACTTTTTATTTTATATATATATATATATATATATATATATCCCCATCCCACACATCTCACCCCACCCCATCCTTTACACCCACTCCAATATACCCACCTCTATCCCAGCCTTGCCTTCCCCACTCTCGCTTCCCCCTCCTAACACCATCACACCACACCACACACCACTACACCTTATACCACCATACCACACAACACTTCACATCACAACACACCACCACGCACACGTCAAGATCACCAGCCCTCTTCCACACGCATATACAAACTCTTTTTCACATACATGTGCACCTTCGTTTTGGGATCACCACTACTTTATTATCTCCCCTTCTCCCTAGCTCTCCTATGTGACCCCTCTGACCGGTAATTGCTATGATAGATCACTAGACTATATATATATGTATATATTTATGTGTATACGTATGCATGTATATGTATATATGTATGTATATCTATAAGCCCCAACCAAATGATGCCAAACCATATCATCTTGCTATCAAATAAAATCCATCTTCCATGTCTCTTAAAATTAAGTAGAATCCCATTGATGTCATTTTTCTGGCAGGTTGATCCCTATGAATTTACAATGCAGACCATGAATGATGAGAAGCTCTCTCTCTCCATCATCCCTTAATGGCAATATTACACTTTATACATTATTTTGCTTATTCCCTTTTCTCCTCACTTTCCTCTCTCTTTTTGGCCCTTTTTTTCTTGTCTATATTCATATCTGTGTATGTATACATTCCTGCACATACACACACACATGCACTTACCAAAATAGGTAAGTATATATATATATATATATATATATATATATGTATATCATCATCATCATCATCATCATCGTTTAACGTCCGCTTTCCATACTAGCATGGGTTGGACGGTTCAACTGGGGTCTGGCAAGCCCGAAGGCTGCACCAGGCCAGTCAGATCTGGCAGTGTTTCTACAGCTGGATGCCCTTCCTAATGCCAACCACTCCGAGAGTGTAGTGGATGCATAATCTGCATATATATAAATATATATAAAATGCCAACAGCGAATTTCTTAAGACTGGCATCAGTTTTGCCAACTTCTGTTGCCTCCTCAGTTAAGCCCACTCAGTGTTCAGCTCTTTCCAGATCTGTTTTTCTATTATGTTTCCATCATCCAAATTAATAGATGATTTAGCAATTCACTAATGTATATACACAAAATTAATATAAGCAACAGGTTGCAATGTTTCAACAAAAAGGAGAATTATAATTGTTACTAAATCTGACTAGGTTCTTAAAAAACACCTACATTGCAAGAACTAAGAGCTAAATTGCTCTAATGCTCTAATGCACATGAACGAAAGCATATACACTAACAGTGACCATAATTGTATATATATATATATATATATATATATATCTGTGCCGGTGGCACATAAAAAGCACCATCCAAACGTGGCCGATGCCAGCGCCGCCTCGACTAGCTTCTGTGCCGGTGGCACATAAAAAGCACCATCCGAACGTGGCCGATGCCAGACCCCCCTGGCACCTGTGCAGGTGGCACGTAAAAAGCACCCACTACACTCGCGGAGTGGTTGGCGTTAGGAAGGGAATCCAGCTGTGGAAACACTGCCAGATCAGACTGGAGCCTGGTGCAGCCCCTGGCTTGCCAGACCCCGGTCGAACCGTCCAACCCGTGCTAGTGTGGAAAACGGACGTTAAACGATGATGATGATGATGATGATGATGATATGTATATGTGCGTATATATATATATATATAAATGTGTATATATGTGTGTGTGTGTATATATATATATATATATATATATATATATATATGTATATCATCATCATCATCATCATCATCGTTTAACGTCCGCTTTCCATACTAGCATGGGTTGGACGGTTCAACTGGGGTCTGGCAAGCCCGAAGGCTGCACCAGGCCAGTCAGATCTGGCAGTGTTTCTACAGCTGGATGCCCTTCCTAATGCCAACCACTCCGAGAGTGTAGTGGATGCATAATCTGCATATATATAAATATATATAAAATGCCAACAGCGAATTTCTTAAGACTGGCATCAGTTTTGCCAACTTCTGTTGCCTCCTCAGTTAAGCCCACTCAGTGTTCAGCTCTTTCCAGATCTGTTTTTCTATTATGTTTCCATCATCCAAATTAATAGATGATTTAGCAATTCACTAATGTATATACACAAAATTAATATAAGCAACAGGTTGCAATGTTTCAACAAAAAGGAGAATTATAATTGTTACTAAATCTGACTAGGTTCTTAAAAAACACCTACATTGCAAGAACTAAGAGCTAAATTGCTCTAATGCTCTAATGCACATGAACGAAAGCATATACACTAACAGTGACCATAATTGTATATATATATATATATATATATATATATATCTGTGCCGGTGGCACATAAAAAGCACCATCCAAACGTGGCCGATGCCAGCGCCGCCTCGACTAGCTTCTGTGCCGGTGGCACATAAAAAGCACCATCCGAACGTGGCCGATGCCAGACCCCCCTGGCACCTGTGCAGGTGGCACGTAAAAAGCACCCACTACACTCGCGGAGTGGTTGGCGTTAGGAAGGGAATCCAGCTGTGGAAACACTGCCAGATCAGACTGGAGCCTGGTGCAGCCCCTGGCTTGCCAGACCCCGGTCGAACCGTCCAACCCGTGCTAGTGTGGAAAACGGACGTTAAACGATGATGATGATGATGATGATGATATGTATATGTGCGTATATATATATATATATATAAATGTGTATATATGTGTGTGTGTGTATATATATATATATATAAATGTGTATATATGTGTGTGTGTGTATATATATATATATGTATGTATATATGTATGTATGTATGTATGTTTTTTTGTTTTTTTCTTTTTAAAGCATTCGCACGTTAGAAGGTCCTTAGACCACTGAAAACATAAGTGCTACTAGAATAAAATGGATGCTAGACAGAAGTCAATAGGTAACGATGTACACCAGACTTAAAAGACTGGAGGTCATATTGAGGAAGAAAACAAGACTGAGGAAGGGAATTCCAAAGTTCAAGGGTGCGAGGGAAGAAACTGTTACTGTAAAGTGCTTTGCGACACTTAGGAGGTTGCACAGTATACTGATGAGAACTGGATGTGAGTCTAGTTGATTGCTGATAAGTTCTTAAATGAGGAACTAGAGAAGAGAGCTCAGCTGAACAATGTCCATGAAAATACTTATTGAAAAGAGACAAGGAAGCCACACAAAGACAATGAGAGAGTGAATCCAATTTAGAAGATAGATCAGGACCAATAGCATTACAAATATGGCACTGAATCTGGTCCAACAGAGTTGTATGTATATACATATATATATAGTTAATCCAAACATGAAAGCACAAAAAAACACAACGCGAGGATGTGGAACAAATATAGTATTATTGGACGCTCAGGAAAGAAGGAAAGAAGGAGGGTTTAACGTTTCGAGTGGAGCTCTTCGTCAGAAACATAGGAGAAGGAAAGATCCAGAGAAGGGAAGACAGAGGAAAAAAAAAAGAAAAGAAAAGATAAAGCATATATACATATATATATATACATATAATATATATGTGTATATATGTGTATATACATGTGCCCCAGCCTGGGCTCAGTCAAATGACTGAAACAAGTAAAAGATAAAAGATATATATATATAATATATATATAGAGAGAGAGAGTCATCCCATAAATAATGTAGTTTTTATACTTCTCTTAATTTTTCAAAATGAAGATAAACAAACTTTCTTTTTAATCTAAAATATACTCTCCTTCATTTTCTACAATGCTCTTTCTTCTATCTGGTAGACTAGTAAGGCTTATATATATATATATATATATCGTTATGGTAAAATCTGGCGTGTGATTGAGTGGATTTCATCCAGATAGTTTTGCTGACGAGCTACAAATGGATTTTTTTGTAAGTAAAATTACATTTAATTCATTAATAGCGAAACAATTGTCCCAAAATAATCTGTATTTTTGTTATTTTTTATTTGCCCTGTCCGTGTGAGCTAACAATCGTACTGACTTTCATGGGAAACATGTATTTTCGTGGTTGAAACCTTTTGGATTAACTGGTGCTAGAGTGAGCCATATAGTGACCACTCTCTTATATTTATTTTGTAAAAATATTATAATATGTTATAAAATATTATAATAATCCAGGTTTCTCGGAGCACTAGGCCACTTGGTGTTGAATAGATATACTATTAAATTAGTATCTATTTCTCTCACCCTTATTAATTAATTATAATTATGCTGCATTTATTTCTAAATGCTGTATTTGTTTTCCGTGAAAGTTTGGCGCGCTGTTAGTTGGGGCATTTGAATTATAACGTCGGATGTAATCAATTGAACCACACGCGTATTTATCGTTATGGTAAAATCTGGCGTGTGATTGAGTGGATTTCATCCAGATAGTTTTGGCTGACGAGCTACAAATGGATTTTTTTGTAAGTAAAATTACATTAATTCATTAATAGCGAAACAATTGTCCCAAAATAATCTGTATTTTTGTTATTTTTTATTTGCCCTGTCCGTGTGAGCTAACAATCGTACTGACTTTCATGGGAAACATGTATTTTCATGGTTGAAACCTTTTGGATTAACTGGTGCTAGAGTGAGCCATATAGTGACCACTCTCTTATATTTATTTTGTAAAAAATTATAATATGTTATAAAATATTATAATAATCCAGGTTTCTCGGAGCACTAGGCCACTTGGTGTTGAATAGATATACTATTAAATTAGTATCTATTTCTCTCACCCTTATTAATTAATTATAATTATGCTGCATTTATTTCTAAATGCTGTATTTGTTTTCCGTGAAAGTTTGGCGCGCTGTTTAGTTGGGGCATTTGAATTATAACGTCGGATGTAATCAATTGAACCACACGCGTATTTATCGTTATGGTAAAATCTGGCGTGTGATTGAGTGGATTTCATCCAGATAGTTTTGGCTGACGAGCTACAAATGGATTTTTTTGTAAGTAAAATTACATTTAATTCATTAATAGCGAAACAATTGTCCCAAAATAATCTGTATTTTTGTTATTTTTTATTTGCCCTGTCCGTGTGAGCTAACAATCGTACTGACTTTCATGGGAAACATGTATTTTCGTGGTTGAAACCTTTTGGATTAACTGGTGCTAGAGTGAGCCATATAGTGACCACTCTCTTATATTTATTTTGTAAAAATATTATAATATGTTATAAAATTATAATAATCCAGGTTTCTCGGAGCACTAGGCCACTTGGTGTTGAATAGATATACTATTAAATTAGTATCTATTTCTCTCACCCTTATTAATTAATTATAATTATGCTGCATTTATTTCTAAATGCTGTATTTGTTTTCCGTGAAAGTTTGGCGCGCTGTTAGTTGGGGCATTTGAATTATAACGTCGGATGTAATCAATTGAACCACACGCGTATTTATCGTTATGGTAAAATCTGGCGTGTGATTGAGTGGATTTCATCCAGATAGTTTTGGCTGACGAGCTACAAATGGATTTTTTTGTAAGTAAAATTACATTTAATTCATTAATAGCGAAACAATTGTCCCAAAATAATCTGTATTTTGTTATTTTTTATTTGCCCTGTCCGTGTGAGCTAACAATCGTACTGACTTTCATGGGAAACATGTATTTTCGTGGTTGAAACCTTTTGGATTAACTGGTGCTAGAGTGAGCCATATAGTGACCACTCTCTTATATTTATTTTGTAAAAATATTATAATATGTTATAAAATATTATAATAATCCAGGTTTCTCGGAGCACTAGGCCACTTGGTGTTGAATAGATATACTATTAAATTAGTATCTATTTCTCTCACCCTTATTAATTAATTATAATTATGCTGCATTTATTTCTAAATGCTGTATTTGTTTTCCGTGAAAGTTTGGCGCGCTGTTAGTTGGGGCATTTGAATTATAACGTCGGATGTAATCAATTGAACCACACGCGTATTTATCGTTATGGTAAAATCTGGCGTGTGATTGAGTGGATTTCATCCAGATAGTTTTGGCTGACGAGCTACAAATGGATTTTTTTTAAGTAAAATTACATTTAATTCATTAATAGCGAAACAATTGTCCAAAATAATCTGTATTTTTGTTATTTTTTATTTGCCCTGTCCGTGTGAGCTAACAATCGTACTGACTTTCATGGGAAACATGTATTTTCATGGTTGAAACCTTTTGGATTAACTGGTGCTAGAGTGAGCCATATAGTGACCACTCTCTTATATTTATTTTGTAAAAATATTATAATATGTTATAAAATATTATAATAATCCAGGTTTCTCGGAGCACTAGGCCACTTGGTGTTGAATAGATATACTATTAAATTAGTATCTATTTCTCTCACCCTATTAATTAATTATAATTATGCTGCATTTATTTCTAAATGCTGTATTTGTTTTCCGTGAAAGTTTGGCGCGCTGTTTAGTTGGGGCATTTGAATTATAACGTCGGATGTAATCAATTGAACCACACGCGTATTTATCGTTATGGTAAAATCTGGCGTGTGATTGAGTGGATTTCATCCAGATAGTTTTGGCTGACGAGCTACAAATGGATTTTTTTGTAAGTAAAATTACATTTAATTCATTAATAGCGAAACAATTGTCCCAAAATAATCTGTATTTTTGTTATTTTTTATTTGCCCTGTCCGTGTGAGCTAACAATCGTACTGACTTTCATGGGAAACATGTATTTTCGTGGTTGAAACCTTTTGGATTAACTGGTGCTAGAGTGAGCCATATAGTGACCACTCTCTTATATTTATTTTGTAAAAATATTATAATATGTTATAAAATATTATAATAATCCAGGTTTCTCGGAGCACTAGGCCACTTGGTGTTGAATAGATATACTATTAAATTAGTATCTATTTCTCTCACCCTTATTAATTAATTATAATTATGCTGCATTTATTTCTAAATGCTGTATTTGTTTTCCGTGAAAGTTTGGCGCGCTGTTAGTTGGGGCATTTGAATTATAACGTCGGATGTAATCAATTGAACCACACGCGTATTTATCGTTATGGTAAAATCTGGCGTGTGATTGAGTGGATTTCATCCAGATAGTTTTGGCTGACGAGCTACAAATGGATTTTTTTGTAAGTAAAATTACATTTAATTCATTAATAGCGAAACAATTGTCCCAAAATAATCTGTATTTTTGTTATTTTTTATTTGCCCTGTCCGTGTGAGCTAACAATCGTACTGACTTTCATGGGAAACATGTATTTTCGTGGTTGAAACCTTTTGGATTAACTGGTGCTAGAGTGAGCCATATAGTGACCACTCTCTTATATTTATTTTGTAAAAATATTATAATATGTTATAAAATATTATAATAATCCAGGTTTCTCGGAGCACTAGGCCCTTGGTGTTGAATAGATATACTATTAATTAGTATCTATTTCTCTCACCCTTATTAATTAATTATATATATATATATATATTTGTAAAAAATGAAGTTCGAAAATGCTGCTGCATTATACAATTTTTAATTTTTATATATACATTATAACATGTTTCAGTTCCTGAAATGAACCTTATCAAAAAAAGTTATATATAAAAAAAGACAGCTCATGCCGTCAAACACAAGAAATTCATTTATAATACACAACGGAGTCAGACATCTTAGAGTTCATGTATAGTTGATATATAGTTCATGTATAGTTGATATATAGTTTGAAGTATATGTTCAAAGTGTTCGATGCAGTGGCCCACGGTGACGATACGTATTCAATACAAAAAACAGATCAAAGTGGTGGAAAGCGGTCAATACAGAAGATTGATGTTTCCGAAAGAGCGAGGAATTCATTTTTACCTTAAGCAAATGTGATGACCCATGGTGGATGTTCGCTGGGTGGTTCTAGTGAGTTTTTGTGAAGTGCTCGGTTTTATAATGCCTGTTAGGTGGTCAATCCAGCGTAGCGTGACGTCATCAACGTTTTGACCAATCGTTTCATTAGGTGGCTTTAGTCAAGTAGAACGGGACGTCATCATTATTTTGACCAATCGCTGCATTATAACTGCCTCTTGTTTGTTTCCTGTTTTGACCAGTCGCTTCGTTAGTCAAGCAGAACGGGACGTCATCCAGATTCTGCCCAATCACGACTTATAGCTACATTAGATCTGCCCCCTGTCTGTACTTGTTAGGTGACTAGTCAAGCAGAAAAGGACGTCATCAATATTCTGACTAATGACTGTCCCCTGTTTGTATCCTGTCCATTCTAGCAGAGCTAGACGTCATCAACTTGTTGACCAATCAGAATCAGGTCTGACCCTTAGCTGTATCGTATGTATCAGGGTCAGATTTACACGAAAGAATTTTTTTCCCTTTTTTTTACTAAGGCATATTTCCGTCAGAGTGAGTGTCTGTTTGAAGTAGCGGCCGTGGTGGAATTTTGCTTCTCCTTTTCGGAGGACTTATCTTTTGTTTTAGTATTCCTGGCCCAGGGTGTTTAAACTTGGTCTAAATTTTTTTATGAAATATAGTTCTTTATTTTGGCGTTGTGTGAAGGTTGCGTTGTCACTGAATTTATAGAGCGGGTTAGTTGTAAATTTCGGATTTACATTTCCAGCACATCTATCTATGTGTCCGCTGACCGGTATTTTGCGGTAATCAGGGTTTCTAATTTGTGATTTATGCACCGCCATCCTGTTACGTAAGCTATTTTTTGTATGGCCTATATACTGCCTATTGCAGCCTGCGCATGTTATGACGTAAATTAAGTTTTCTGATGCGCAGGTGAAGTTTGTTCTAATGGTGAACTGGTGGCCTTGTTCCAGTATAAATTCTGATCCTTCTTTCAAGATGACACAGATTCCGCAGTTGGGCCTTCCACATTTTCTAACTGCTGGTTTTGTGGTTGATGTTGAGTGCAGTGTAGCTTGGGTTAAAATCCTTTTCAAGGATTTTGGTTGCCGTTTACTTTTAATGATGGTGTGTGTTTCGAGGATCCGGTTCATCTTTGGGTCTCCCTTTAGTAGGGCTGTGCTTTGTAGTATGGTGTTGAAGGCCTCATTGTTGAGTGGGTTGTGTGTAGAGATGTAGGGAAGGGTTTTTAATTGTTCTTTCTTTTTTGGTTTTGTTTGTCTCAGGTCTTCTATACTTAATTTAAGTACCCGTTGGATTGCACTGTCTATTAGGGGCTGTGAATAGTTTCTATTTGTGAGTGTGGTTCTAAGTTCCTGGAGACGTGTGTGTCGGGTGTTTGTGTCTGATATTATGGTGCAGTATATATATATATATATACTTATATACTTATGTAACCACGTGTTTTTCGTTGGCAATTTTCTTCCTCCATCTTCCCTTCTTTTGGACTTTCCTCTATTTCTGAAGAAGAGCTTTGCTCAAAACGTAAAATCTTTTTTTCTTTCCTTTCCTAAGCATCTGATAATACAGTACTTGTACCACGTCCTCACCTTGTTTTTACTCATTTGTTTTTCTTTATTTGGATTCACTATATATACATACATACATACATACATACATACATGCACACACACACATATATATATATATAAGTATATATTTATGTGTGTATGTCTTTGTGTCTGTTTTTGTCCCTCCATCACTGCTTGACAACCAGTGTTGGTATGTTTATGTCCTCGTAATTTAGTGGTTCAACAAAAGAGACCAATAGAATAAGTACAAGGCTTACAAAAAATAAGTCATGGGACCAATTTCTTTGACTAAAAAACCCTTTAAAGCATGGTTTCAGTCAACTGACTGAAACAAATAAACAAATAAAAGAATACATGTATCTGTATGCGTGAATATGTTTACATGTATGAGCACATTTGTGCATGTGAATATATTTATGTGTATATATAAGTTTAAGAAGCATACTTCCCAACTACATGTTTCCAGGTTCAGTCCCACTGCATGGCACTTTGGGCATGTGTCTTCTACTATTGCCTCGGGCTGACCAAACTTTGTGAGTGGATTTGGTAGATGGAAACTGAAAGAAGCCAGTCATATATATATGCATGTATGTATGTATGTATGTATGTATGTATGTATTTGTGTGTGTGTGTTTGTGTTTGTCCCCCCACCATCACTTGACAACCGATGTTGGTGTGTTTACATCTCCATAACTTAGCAGTTCGGCAGAAAGAGACCGATAGAATGAGTGCTGGGCTTACAAAGAATAAATCCTGGGATCGATTTGTTTGACTAAAGGCAGTGCAATCAAATGGCTGCAATCAAATGACTGAAACAAGTAAAAGAATAAATGTATATATATATATATAATGCATCTGTATATGTGTGTATAAGGTGGCAAGTTGGCAGAATCATTACCACTCCAGACATATACGTATGTATGTATACATACATATATATATATATATATATATATATATATATATATGCAAATGTGTGTGCATATGCTTAGGTATTTGTGTTTTTTACTAACTGTATACAAAAGAAAGATCTTGTTATTGTTATTGTTGCTGCTGTTGCTGTTATTACTGTAGTTCTTAGGTATTCCCTATAATGTTTAGATGAGCCTAAGCCACAAACCCACTAAATGTTTAAGACCATAATTTATATCCCCATATATTTTATACATTACTCTCATATGTACCTGTACACTTCCTCTAATATATACACTCTGATTTATACAGCCCATCTATTTTATACTTCACTGTCCTGTATATCCACACATCTCCCTCTAATATACACACAGTTTGATTGATACACACACCTATTTGATACTTTACACTCTTACGTATGTACACATTTCCCTCTAACAAACATAATTTGTCCTGTTTGCTTTATATTCCCTACATTATGTACATTTTCCCTATATTCCATGAATAAAATCAGTATTGTGTCTCATCCTTATAATGTCAATAAAAAGTAACAATCCAAGAGGATGGACTAGCAGAACTTTAAGAATGTCAGACCAGATACACTGTGACATTGGTCCCTGCAATTGACATTTCACTTCACTGCATTTAGAAATGAGATTATAAAAGAATGTTTTTTATTCTTTCAAGAGGCAGTGATGTATGTATATCTAACTCTATGTGTTCGTTTTTGTGTTTTTGTGAATGTGAATATATGCCTGTTTGCATGTATGTGTATTTGGGTACATGCATGTGTTTGAGTGCATGTGTATATGAAGTTGTGTATGTTTGTGTGTTTATGTGTATGGATGTGTGTTTTTGAATGTGTGCTTGTGTGCATGTCTATATGCTTCTGTATGTTTATATGTGTGTGTGTGTGTGTGTGCATGTGTGTGTGTGCATGTGTGTGTGCATATGTGCGTGTGTGTGTGTGTGTGTGTGTGCGTGTGTGTGTGCATGTGTGTGTGCATGTGTGTATGCATGTGTGTGTGTGCATGCATGTATGTGCAGGAGTCTGTGTGTGAATGCATCCTGTGAAATTGAGAAATGAAATTTATAAATATTTGTGTTTTCTACAAGAGATACCAGAGGTCAAACAAGACTGAAACTTTCTGGAAGTTTACAGAACTTTCTTTATAAACTAATACCATGTTTCCTTGCTATTTCAGATGGAAGTCATAGCAGTGAGTTTGTTTTTGTGTCTTCTAATAGTTGAATTAATAGGATAGCAGACAGCCAGCTAATGACAGTGCCTACCCAGTTAATTAGAATGATCACACTAGCTCCATCAACTTAGCTGTGAGTAGGTACCTAGATGGGTATAAATTATTGCTGCAATTCAGACCATATCAAAATATTTTGCTTGACTTAGAGCACAAAATTTTTTTTTAAATTATCAAAATGTTATTGAGGTGCAAACGTAGCTGTGTGTTTAAGAAGGTTCCTACACAATCATGTGGTTTGGCATTCAGTTCTATTGTGTAGCACCTTGGACAGGTGTCTTCTACTATAGCCCAAGGTCATACACTGACTGATACGTAAATCTGCTAACCCATCGTCTATGATGATGATGATGATATATGAGTATGTCTGTGTTTGTGCATGTGTGTGTGTGTGTTTCACAATATTTGTAAACAAAGTCTTGTTCATTTGGTGTCATTTGCTTCCATTTGTCCTCATAAACATGTCTTGGCTGTTTATGGTTGATTAAACTGGGAAATTATAATCTTGCTTGCAACTAAATGTGAGTTGGTGATAAGAGAGAAATCCAGTCATAGAAAACACAGCTCCAATGTGCTTTTGTCTCACCCATACAAGTATGGAAAAATAGACTTTAACCCTTTAGCATTCAGATTACTCAGTCAAATGTAATGTTTATTTATTCACATTGTTTTGAATTAATCATGCATTATCTTGCAACTAAGATATTTTCATCATGTGCTTGCTTAATTTGACATTGTAGAGTAGGTATGAGAAGTTAGGCATGGACAGTTTGAACATTAAACAAATAGAATATTTGGGCTGGATATGGTCGGTTTCAATTCTAAAGTGTTAAAATGAATTCTTTCTTTTATTCTTTTACTTATTTAAGTCACATGACTGCAGCCATGTTAGAGCACCGCCTTAATGGGTTTTAGTCAACAAAATCAACCCTAGGACTTATTCTTTGTAAGCCTAGTTAGTACTTGGTCTATCAGTCTCTTATGCCAAACATACCAGCATCAGTTGTCAAGTGATGGTGGGGTGGGGGAGACAAACACAGACACAAAGATAGGTATGTACACTTTGTTCTCTTATGTATAAGTACACATTTCATTAAATTTTGTACATTTTTTCAAATCTTTCTCCCCACTCTCTCTCGCATTTCTTTGCCTTTACTTTGCACTTCACTATGTTCCTGTCTCTCTTTTTTTCTCGCCACTCCTTGATTCTTCAATCTATCTACTTCTACACTCTCTCTCTCTCTTCTCCCTTCCTTAATTCCTTTGATCCTCTTTTTCTCTCTCTTCTCTTCTCATGTGACCGTTGGTTGACTGCTAGCCCTTTTGCATTTGACTGTGGTCACTGCCACATCGATATTCTTCCTTCTGCTGTAAGGTTTAATTTCCATACATGCCAGCTGAATTCAATTCATCCCCTGTCAAAAGATGCCTGTTGTTATGTCCTGTTATTATTATCATTATTGTTTTTTTTTTTTGTATTTTGTATTTATATTCGTGTAACATTGTCTGTTTTTCCATCCTTGTTTCATATACATTCATTGCTTTTTTCCAAGGAATCTAATGCTCATAGCTTAGTTTTTCCTTGGGGCTGGCCAGATTGGAGCAATCTCAAGATAAATCAGCTGAAATTGCAAGGATAATCTGGTTCTTGACTGAAGATAAAAGACTTTGAATGACCCGTCCTTGTTTTTTTGTATCGTCTATCTGGATGTTTTGTTGTTTTGTTGTCCCCTTTTGTATCACCTAGTTGTCCTGATGTTTTGCGTTCTTGTCCCATTTTGTATTTTATTTTATATATATCATCATCATCATCATCATCATCGTTTAACGTCTGTTCTCCATGCTAGCATGGGTTGGACGGTTCGACGGGGGATCTGGGAAGCCAGAAGGCTGCACCAGGCTCCAGTCTTATCTGGCAATGTTTCTACAGCTGGATGCCCTTCCTAACGCCAACCACTCCGTGAGTGTAGTGGGTGCTTTTTACGTGCCACCTGCACAGGTGCCAGGCGAGGCTGGCAACGGCCACGGTCGGATTGGTGTATTTTATGTGCCACCGGCACGGAAGCCAGTCGAGGCGGCGCTGGCATCGGCCACAAGTCGGATAGTGCTTTTTACGTACCACCAGACCAGGGATCCTAGCTAGTTCAATTCGATTTCGATTTCGCAGACCAGGGATCCTGGCTGGTTCAATTTGATTTCGATTTCGCTTGCCTCAACATGTCTTCGCAAGCAAAGGGGGTTGGCATGGGTGCCTGTCGTCGGATGAGGTTCTATATCGACTTCGCTTGCCTCAACAGGTCTTTGTGTCCAAGGGAGGAAAGGCATGCATAAATGGGCTGGGCTCACTTGTCCTGCCTGGTCTTCTCACATACAGCATATTTCCAAAGGTCTCGGTCGCTGGTCACTTCCTCAGTGAGGCCTAAAGGTTTTCCTGGGTCTACCTCTTCCATGGGTTCCCTCAACTGCTAGGGATTGGCACTTTCTCACACACCTATCTTCATCCATTCTCGCCACATGACCATACCAGTGCAATCGTCTCTCTTGCACACCACAACTGATGCTTCTTAAGTACAACATTTCTCTCAAGGTACTAACGCTCTGTCGAGTGAGTACACTGACATTACACATCCATCGGAGCATACTGGCTTCATTCCTCATGAGCTTATGCATGTCCTCAGCAGTCACGGCCCATGTTTCACTGCCATGTAGCATGGCTGTTCGTACACATGCATCATACAGTCTGACTTTTACTCTGAGCGAGAGGCCTTTAGTCACCAGCAGAGGTAAGAGCTCCCTAAACTTTGCCCAGGCTATTCTTATTCTAGCAGTTACACTTTCAGCGCACCCACCCCCACTACTGACTTGGTCACCTAGATAACGGAAGCTATCAACTACTTCTAGTTTTTCCCCCTGGAAATTGACGGAAGTTGTTTTCTGCAGATTTTCAGAGGTCAATGCTCCCGAGCATCTGCCACATACAAAAACTATCTTCCCAGTTAGCCTACCTTTGACATTGCTGCACCTCTTATGTGTCCATAGCTTACACTGGGTACATCTTATAGAGTTTCTTCCTACACCTTTTCTACAGATCGAGCAGGGCCATCTTCCTGAAGACATTTGTGGATTGTCTACCTTTCTACTTATTAGTACTTTGGTTTTAGCTAGGTTGACTCTAAGGCCCCTCGATTCTAAACCCTCCTTCCACACCTGGAACTTCTCCTCCAGTTCTGATAGTGACTCAGCAATTAGAGCAAGATATATATATATATATATATGAATATACATACACAGTCATGTAGGAAGTAAATAGACGCCTTTAATTTTCAAAATTTCTAATCTAAGCATCTTAATATGTTTTCGGCGTTGTAGAATTTACAATGTATTTATTCTTTTTCATTCCAGGTGCCATTATATTAAACATTTGGGAAGAGTAACCATGCCACACACAAAAAATTCAGTAGAACTGTCAGATTTTCAAAGCCAGTAAAAAATTGCCGAAAATCTTCAAATTCCTCTTGCTACTGTTAATAGAATTATAGTGCAATTCAAAATCTAAGGAAGAGTATCAATAGATTCTCGTCCTGGCTGACCTGGGCCCTCGGAAAGGAAGCTTCGTTGTTTGAAGAGAATTGTGGAAAAGGAACCCCATTCGAAGGCTTCTGACATTGCAAAACAGCTAGAAGTTAGTCCAAAAATGTGTGTTACATATCTGCATAAGCTTGGGTATTATGGACGAGCATCTAGAAGAAAATCTCTCTTTCAACCAATTAATATCATGAAAAGAAAGAAATGGGCTAAGGAGATGTCAGAAAAATTCAGTTCATTTTGGGATAGAGTGATTTTCTCAGATGAATCCAGATTTGCATTAATTTCAGACAGTGGATGTGTTTGGGTCTGGAGGCTTCCCAATCAAGAATTTGATTTGAAACAACTCCAACCAACTGTGAAACATGGTGGTATCTCTGTAATGGTATGGGGAGCTGTCACCAGCAATGGTCGTTCTGAGCTGATTGAATGTGTTGGAACAATAAACTATGAAAAATACACCGAAATACTTAAGCAAGGACTACTTCTGTTGTAGTCACATGATAACAATGAAAAAAATTTTTTTTTTCATGGAAGATGGGGCTCCATGCCACACAGCAAAAAAGAATCAACAATGGCTGACTGAAAATGGGATCAAAAAGCTCCCTTGGCTGAGCCAATCTCCTAGCATGAATCCAATTGAAAACCTTTGGAGCATACTAGATAGAGCTATGTGAAAAACTCAACAGAAACCTAAATCTAAAGATGAATTGTTTTGATTGTTGCATGAAAAGTGGGCAGACATTCCACAAGAGACAATCACAAAGCTCATCAGTTCTGGGCCAAAAAGAGTTTCTGAATTAAAAGCTGCAAAGGGAATGCCAACTAAATTCTAAAGTATGTAGTCCTAATTATCGATTACATTTCAATTGTTCGCTTTGCATATTAAATAAAAGATTTTGAAAATTAAAGGTGTCTATTTACTTCCTGCATGTCTGTGTGTGTGTGTGTGTGTGTGTATATATATATGACAGGCTTCGTTCAATTTTTTCTACCAAGTCCACTAACAAGGCTTTGGTCGGCCCAAGGCTATAGTAAAAGACACTTACCCAAGGTGCTACACAGTGGGACTGAACCCAAAACTATATGGTTGGGAAGCAAGCTTTTTACCACACAGCCATCATGATGAATTTACCACACTCTGTTAGATGGCCAATGAAAAACAAAACTCATCCAGTCATATATCAGCACTAAAACTTCATTACTAGCATATACTTTCATTGCTTTCAAGGGTTTTAAACATATGCTACTGGAGATATAAGAATATTACATGTTTATGCATGTAAAAATACAACAACAATACATGTCCTACATGTAATAGATTGAATCTATTGACCAATTAATGGATGAAGCAGCAATTTCCAGCTATTTTTACAGCAATATATCAAATCTTGATGAAAAATAATTATTTTAATGTCTTTACAAACATTTTTGCTTATTTATTGTCATGTGATATGGTTAAATAGTGGTAAATGTTTGAGTTCAAAATAAGGAATTATTGTGGAAAAGGAGGGAAATAAGAGAATGAAAGTAGAAGTAAAATATAAAACATTGTAGTTGCAGTTCCATTATTCGAGTTAAGTGGTGTATAGAAGTATAAAACACAACCCTTTGACACTACTAAATAAATATAATTAGGCCCTAAATGCAACCTAAATAACCACACAGCATATATCCACAACAACCCCTAGGCAACAACCCTACTTAACTTTCCTTTATCTCCCTTTTTATTTTTAATTTATAATCTTTAATTTTTTAACTTTACTTTATGGATCTCAGTCATTTAATACTACATATATGGACAAACAAACGGATACATGTGTGTGTGTAAATGTGTGCGCATGTATTTTTATGTATGTATTATGTATGTATGTATATGTATGTGGGTATGTGTGATCTCTTGAGCACCACCATCAAAAAAATTTTTTTCCTCTGTCTTCCCTTCTCGGGATCTTTCCTTCTCTTTTGTTTCCGACGAAGAGCTCCGCTCGAAACGTTAAACCCTCCTTCCCTTCTTTCCTGAGCGTCAAATAATACTTTAATTGTTCCACGTCCTCGCGTTTCTGTGTTTTCTTGTTTGGATTAACTTTAACTATATATATATATATATATATATATATATATATATATATATACATATACATATACATATATATATATACATATACATATACATATATATGTATGTGTGTGTATGTCTGTAAATCCATATGTATATAGAAATATATATGAGTGTGTGTATGTGCATATATGTATACATAAGTACTTTGTTCACATGTGCATGTGACAGTGTGTAAGCACATATGCATATGCATGTATATGTATGCACACACATATGCATGCATGAATACATTTATGGATGCGCGTGAGCATGCGCATGTATGTATATTTGTGTGTATATGTGTTTGTATATATGTATGTGTGTGTGTGTGCCTATGCATGAGCACACATGTATATGTATGTATTTGCGCATGTACATATGTCATTATACCTTCTTTCCTCCTCTCTGATTCCTACCTATCACATACATCTATCGAAATTTTCCATCCTTGTATTCTTCCCTCACTTTAAATTTTACTACTAAAACTGCTATTCACTTTGGTATTACTCCACCCATACCTTTTCTCTACCCATACCTTAATACAGCCCTATCATATCATCCCTACTCAAATATCTCAAACTTATTCACTCCTTCCCTTCTTACGGCTTCCTATCCACCCCTCCCCACTCCTCTCCCATCCTCCCATCACATTATCTTGACCACCAACTAACACTCCTTTTCTCATTTCTGTTGCCCTTTCTTCACTTTTCTTTCTTTTTTCCTCTTTCCACTTTTTCTTCTCTCTCTTCTTTTTATTACTATTTTTTCTTTTTCTTTTTTCTTTCTTTCTTCCTCTCATATTCTCTTCCTGTCTTCATTTTGACCTATCTCCTCTTTCTAATCATATACATCTTCCTAACCCCTGCCCATCTATCCACAAATACTACCAATACATTCTCAAATTTTCATTCACACCACAAAATCCCTTTGAATGAGCAACACAGAATCCATGGCTCCATACTTAGAAATTACTAAACATGAACTACTATTGGAACTTACCATGTACAGAACGGTTGCAACCGTTATGATCATTTTGGCCGCCATGGGTTTTGCTGTAAATCACTAAATCATCTATAACTTTTGTATTATCCTCTCAAATTACACCAAAATCTCAGACAATAACAAATAATATTGTATTTATTGTCTGTGAAAATTATAGAATATAAAACAACTTTGATAAAAAATTATATCTACTTTGCTGACGAAAACAATGCTGTTCTGAACATTTTGGCCGCAACTGTATATATATATATATATATATATATATATATATATATATATAAGTTAATTAGAGGATATATGAACCACGTAATCATATTGATATTTTGCTCATAAATTACAAATGCAAATTTAATGCATAAATTTGTAATTTATTTAATGAGTACAAATGGAAACAGTTGTAGGATGAAATGATTCTAAATTCATAAATAAATAAATATTAACCAACAACTCTCCATTTTCTTTTCTTAATTTAATACAGATTATATATATATATGTCTATAATGATTTAATACACAACCAAAAGAGCTACTAATAGTTTCATGCTTTTATGATACTGTAAATAAGCTTATTTATAAAATGCATCATGTCTCTGAACAATATTTCAGGCTCTGTCTTTTGTTTTTGTTTTTGTACGATTTTGAACCATGTGTGTGTAGTAATAAGACAACCGACCTTTATACTGGCTGGTCAATAGAGATAAACATCCTTCTGGTAAACATCTATTAATGTTGTCCCACCTGAACAAATATGAAGATGATCTACCCAATGCCCATGGACACTATAGACTACACTGTAATCATCCCAGTGATCTTAAGAGACCTGTGATTTGTGGAAATGCATGTGTAGTGATGCATTAAATGTTTATAAATTCCATCCAAGGATTGTTGTTGTAATATTTATCCTACATTATATCAGTACAGCTCAATGCAGCCCCTAAAACTGGTTCACCAGTCAGAATCATTAGACTATAGCCAGCATAATGGAATAGGAGGTTTATTTGCATATTCAAAATGTTCCCAGAAATGCTGATATAATCAAATATAAAACTAGTTTAAAGGATATACCTTTGAAAATGGCTTTGTTTCATTGGTCCTTTCAACTAATGGTCTTAAGCATGCAATGAGCAAAATAAATTCAGTATAAATTCCTCTTGTTGTAAAATCGAAGAAAACCTTAAATCGAAGCACTGATTCTAAATACATCTGGTAAATAATTATATACAAAATATAAATCAATACATTAAAATTAAAATTTAAAATTTTCACACTGTATTAAATAAATATTTTTTCAGCAGCATATATACATACTAAGCCATTTATAATACACATATATACACTAAATATACACAGATACACGTACATAGTTATATACATATTACAGTACTCTTTTTACCACCTTGTTTCACATTTATGTGCTTGTTCCAGTATATATATATATATATATATATAAGAATGAATGTTTTTATATATAATGAACGTGAAATACAGGAAGGGACGAACACGGAACACAGACAAATCATTCGAAGCCTTCACTTCAGTCAGACAACGAATCATCATAGCAAATTTCGGCTGTTCAATTCTGATATTTGCTCCAACTCGGCCAGCCCCAGAAAAAACTAAGCTGTAAGCATTAGATTTCTTGGTAGAACCTAGAAGACAGGAATGTGAAAGCACAAGACGGATGTGAATACAAGGACGAAACGAAATGAAAAACAGTAATGAATAACAAAACATATATAACGATGGTTTTGTCATACGACTTTAGACCAAATGAGAACAAAAACACAACAACAACATAGCTGGCGTAGAATAATAATTACCGTTTCGGTAGCGGGGACACATGTTGGTCGAGATACGAAGGCCAACAGAATGGGTTAAGAAGCAGCAGGTCGCAGGAGAGAGAGAAAAGAGAGACAGAGAGAGAGGGAATCAAAGAGGCTGGAAGGCAGGGACAGAATCAGTGACCAAGAGAAAAGGAGAAGAAGGGATTAAGGAGGATGGGAGGAAGAGGGGAGGAAGAGAGGGGAAGAATCGGAGGGCGCCAAAAAGTTTGGTGAAGAAGCAATGGCGGGTATAGTAAAAGACAGTGTGTATAGAAGTCGTGCAGGGTTTAAAATTGGACAAACAAACGGGGGGGTGCACGTACGCCGCAGATAAATAATATAAGAATGAATGTTTTTATATATAATGAACGTGAAATACAGAAGGGACGAACACGGAACACAGACAAATCATTCGAAGCCTTCAATCTTCAGTCAGACACCGAATCATCATAGCAAATTTCGGCTGTTCAATTCTGATATTTGCTCCAACTCGGCCAGCCCCAAGAAAAAAACTAAGCTGTAAGCATTACATTATATATATATATATATATATATATATATATATATATATATATATATATATCATATATATGTATGTATGTAGTATGTATGTATGTATGTATGTATTTTGAATCCGCTCTTTGATTTAAGGTTTTCCTCGATTTTTATAATAGGTTGAGTTTTTATTGAATTCATTTATTTTGTTTATTTTGTTCATTGCATGCTTAAGACTGTTAATTGAAAGGACCAATGAAACAAATCCATTTTTAAAGGTGTATTCTTTAACTAGTTTTGATCATATCATTATTTCGGTTCTATTTTAACAAAACTGTCCGATGAACAGAAACGTGAAGCTCTGAGTAACAGCTTTTGTTATATTTTCTGCTGCTTTTAAATCAAGCATATATATGTTATATTTGCTTAGGTGCATATTTAGCCTTCCAAAGTAGGTTTGGTCTAATCCATGGCAAATGAAACTAACACAGAAGATGGAGAACTCTAATAGAAAGTTTATCTAATTAAAATGTCTACCTTTTGCAATTAGTCTTGATAGATTAGTCTTCAAATGCAAATTCAGAAACAGCCTTTACCACCTTAGTACTTTACATGTACTAAACAATATAATAATTAACCATTAAAGCCAGATGGTTCCTTATCATAATCATTATCATCGTCATTGTTGTCATTGTCATCATCATCATCAGCAGCAGCAGCATTATCATGGCCATCATTTTAATGTCCACTTTTTTGTGCTTGCACAGATAAGATGGAATTTGTTGAGGATGATTTTCTACAATTAAATGCTCTTCCTTATCATCCATCACCTTTTTCCAAGCAAGATTTATTCCTCTATGACCAGATGTTTTCACAGAAGTTTGGAAATGAATGATATCTTTTGCTCATTTACAACAACCATGTAATGTCAAAAGTAGGAGGCACAAACATACACACACACATATATATATGCATACATACATATGTGTTCACCAAATCCATTCACAAGGCTATGGTCAGCTTGGAGCTACTGTACAAGGTGCTATGCAATGGAACTGAACCTGAAACTATTCACTTTGAAAGTAAAGTTCTTAACCACACAAATAGGCCTGCACCAGTATGTGTATGTGCCACACAATGGGACTGAACCAGGAACTATATGGTAGGGAAGTAAGCTTCTTACTATACTGCTATGCCTTGTTGCTGAAAAAAATTAGGAATGTGTATCCTATATGATGCATGGACACCAGGGAAATATGTCCTGTGTATCTCATGTGATTCTCCTGACAGGCAAAGGGTTAACACTAGAATAGTTTTCAAGAAAAGCATGCAAAGCTTAAGAAGCACTACTTTTTCATTCCCTTGTCCTAAAACTTGATTGTCTTTATGTCTACTTCTTTGAATTTCTTTAAAGAGGGAGAAACTCTTGGCATTGTCCAACACTGTAAAACTGAGTAACTGTTATGATCCTAAGAGTTTATAAGAAACTTAAAACTTCACTAGGGAAGGAAATGCCAAATTAGGTGAAGTTATTTGCAGAGTGAAGTGTTAAGATTGCCAATTAATTATTACAGAATTGTATGGAAACCTGGGGGAATCAAAATTAAGAAAATATTTGAATTCTAATACTAAAATAAAATGGCCTTTTCTATCTTGCTTTTTTTTTTCTGTTGCACAAAAGACCAGTTTTTGAATGTCGGTTGGCACAATTATGACTCCATATTCCATGTCATTGTGTGGTACCTGGGGCAAGAGTCTTGTAGTACAGCTCCAGGTTCACCAAAGTTTTATGAATGAAGTTGGGAGAAAGACACTGAAAGAATTCCATTGTGTGTGTATGTATACATACACATACATACATACATACATACATACATACATACATACATACATACATACATACATATATACATACATACATATATACATACATACATGTGTGTGTGTGTGTGTGTGTGTGTGTGTGTGTGTGCATGTGTATGCATATATATGTATATCTTTTAAATTTGTTTACAGGAAACACTTTGAATATGCAAATAAACCTCCTATTCCATTATGCTGGCCACAGTCTAATGATGCTGACTGGTGAACCAGTATTTTGGGATTGCATCGAGCTGTACTGATATAATGTAGGGTAAATATAATAATAACAATAATCCTTGGATGGAATTTATAAACATTTAATGCATTGCTACATGCACATTTCCACAAATCACAGGTCTCTTAAGATCACAGTTTGAATTCCTAGGATGATTATAATGTAGTTTATAGTATCCACGGGCATCAGTTTGATCATCTGCATGGATGTTTATATATAACACAACAGATGGATTGTGGTTCTCTACAGCTGTTTCAGATGTTTGGCTCTGGAGTCTATAGACGGTAGTACAATAACTGCAGTGAGCGTACCCATGTGTGCACTTGATGACATTTTGTGTATTCAGTCAGTGACTTATGAATGTATGACTAACTGGTGAACAAATTCATGTTTACTGTAGTGAGTATGTACATTTCAATATACATTGTTTGTACACAAAAGTATAATGGCCAACCTGACTTTGGTACTCTCACTTTTTAAAAATATTTGATTCTCTAGAAATCTGGAAATTTTATTTATATATATTTTATAGTAATAAGGAGTAAATATTCAGAAGTGAATATTTATATAGATATTATTATTGTTATTATTATCTGCAGTAATATAAATAATTGATAATGACAACAACAATAATATAGGTGGTTGCAGGCCTAAAATAGCATTAGATAGCTATAGAATTAAACTCTATATCAATCATAAGGGCACACAAGGCATCTACCTGCATATAAAGAGGAATTAAAATCCTCATTTAAACCATCAATAACACTGAAAAATACAATAGAAAATCAGAAAATCTGCCGAATGTTCAAAGTAACAAGTTGAAAATCTTTTCAATTTGAAAGACTTGTTGATGAAGGTAAGGCTTTTCACCAGAACCAGAAATCATGATCCGAGTATATCCAAATACCAAAATATATAGCATTGGGCTATATTGGTATGTTAAAAATTATTTTACCCATTCACCCGACTACTGTTGATTAATTGTCATATTTTTCAGTGTTATCGGTGGTTTAACTGAGGGTTTTAATTCCTCTTTCTAGCAGGTAGGTGCCTTGTGTACCCTTATGATTGATATAGAAACAAGCCGTGCAAGCACCAGTTGCAGGTGATGACAAGCTTTTACTTGACATTGTAAAATAGTTTGATAGTTTTTAACATTTAGAAATTTCATTAAGTTACTTTTTCTTAAGTTGGCATTTCTGGTATCTGCTTAAGTACTTTCTTAAAAACATTGCTATTCCTCTTTGGGCTTAGACCTCTGTGAAAAAAAAATTGGGGTAATATTTTCATTAGCCACAAGACAGATCAATCAAGATAAGGGGAAGAGACAGTGAACGCGCTGTTCTCTTATTGGCTGAGAATCATCAAATTTTGAACACCTGTAACATTTTTGCAAAATTTTTCTGGAATAAATGAATAACAAATTCGGAATCAGTGTTAAAAATTACATCTATATGATGCATTAAATAAATTTTTTAAAGATAATTGCAAACAGTGATGAAAGCCACAAAGATAAACACAAATTCACAAAAATATTCTGAAAATATCAAAAAGTATTTTTCTGGGACAGAATAGCTGTACCACCCTTTGTTATTTTATTATATATTCCACATTCTGACTTGCTCCATTATCCAGTTAAGATTGGAAATGTTTGTTTTTTAGAAATATTCAATTTGGAATGTGCTATATTGTTTTTGGATAAATCTTAACTTTGTGCTGTAAGTTTCTTATTTTGAGAAATATTTAACTTGTAATGTACTGTTTATAGCATTAAATGCATATTGACTGCTTAAAACTATAAAATACGTGTTGTTTACTCGTTTTTTTTGTTGTCATTGTGGTGGTTTTGAAGTGTGCTAAAAATAACAGGTAAATAGACCTTAATCACACACCCCTACAGTTTTTTTTTTTTTTTGCATAATTGTATCAAGTCCCATGTGTAGAATACAAATTTGCAAAAATTGCCTGGAAATTCCAAAATATATATATATCATTATGAGGGGTTTATATGGCATTCTTAAAGCCCTGGGCAGAGGGGTGTTTTTTTTCTACAGAAACCCACTTTTTTTACCGTGGAGATTCTGAATCTGCAAAAAAATCGGCATTTCAAAATTTTAATTCTCTTGCCAATTTTTCATTTTTTTTTAGAAATTCTTTTTGGTGAGATATGTAGAAAAATACAGAGATTATGATTCTGAAAAAAGAATTTTGTAAAATTTCAATTTTTCAAAAAAAAAATAAAATAAATAAAACACCCCTCCCCTCCTACTAAAATAGCGGACATAAAAAGTATCTAAACAGAAAACTTGACATGCTAGAAACAGCAGCGAAATGACGAATCACGTTTTCAAAATTTTAATTTCCCCACCCCCTTTTTTTTCTTTGTCAGAGGGGTGTAGAGGGAGAAAATAAAAATTTTGAAAACGTGTTTTTTGGGTTTTCAAAATCTTCAATTTTTAAGTATGCTCCAACCAGAAAGTTCGACAAGTTAGAAGCAACAACCAAACTGACAATCCACTTTCTAAATACGAATTATCAAAAATAAAAAAAATTTTTAAATATCATTTTGTTGTCATGTGTGTGTGTAAAAAAAAAAAACTAAATTCTATATACCTCTCTTAATTCCAAAAGACCCTCAACCACAACATGTTTACTTTCTGTCACAGATGTGCTGGCAGAGGGGAAGGTGTTTACTTATTTATTTATCTTTGGAAAATTGAAATTTTATAAAAAGTTTTTTTTTCAGAATAATAATCTCCATATTTTTCTATGTATTTCATCAAAAGAGTTTCTAAAAAAAGTGAAAAATTGGAGGCGAGGATGCGGTAGGTTGATTATAATTTTGAAATGCTGATTTTTTTTTTTTGCAGATTTGGAATCTCTGCAGTCAAAAAAGTGGATTTCTGTAGAAACCTCCACCAAAAAAAAAAAAAAACTGAAAGGGGGTGCTATGCAGAGGAAATGAATTCATATATATATATATAAAACTCAACTTACATGTCTGTGTGCCAACAAATCGTAGAACCACCAAAAATGTGTCACTTAAAGTTTAGGCGAATGAAAATTGAACTGCACTATTTTTGTTCCGAAATTCATCTCGCAAGTGCAAAAATTGAATAGTGCATTGAATAGTGAACTTTACTCAGTCAGCTGTTTGACGTGAACTGTGTTCATCACGCGTGCAAGCATGTGTAAATTGCATGAAAAATAAAAAATCAAGATATAAAAACGAATCGCCGTAAACATTGTAGAAATTCGACAAAGAAATGAATTTTCGGGATGTAGCCTGGAGGGTTTTTTCATATTAATCGTTTGGACTTTGTGAACACATACCAATTGTTTTCATAACATTTTTAATGCTTTGAATTAAATATGACTATTTTGTGTTGAGTCTGTAGTTTGAATCATTTTAACCAAATTTTAGCAAATTTTTTATCATCACGATGCATCGCCAGCGACTCCCTGATACTCTCCCCTGAAATCCCCGTTGAGCCGGGCAATACTGCTAGTATATATATATATATATATATATATATGAGGAATTTAGTTCACTTGTGATCTAAATGAATAGGTACGCTGAGTAAGTGCTATAGTCTGTTGACCATAATAATAATGATAATCATAATACCACTGCCACTACTAATGAGCCCGGTCTGGGAATCGAAACCGCGATCCTACGACCGCGAGTCCGCTTCCCTAACCACTGGGCCATTGCGCCTCCACTCTCTTGTATGTATGTAACCCTGGACAGAAAATACAAGTCCTTCACGTGGCTCCAGGCCTCCTCAAAGGTTATTTTTCAAACCCAATATATTTTACATTGTTATTTATTGCGGTATCACCTTGTGATTCACTATTAAAATTATTTATTTCATAACTCAATGCTTTCACATTTCCATAATATATAATTATCAGCGTTTAATATCTGTTTCCTATGGCATTGGGAGGGCTGGTTCGTCAGCAACTGAAGAACAAGAGAACTGTACAAAGCTCCAATGTCTGTTTACGTATGATGTCTATGGATGGATGCCTTTCCTAATAATGCCAACCACTTTACAGAGTGTACTGGGTGCATATTTTGTAGCAGCAGAACTAACGAGGCCACTAAGTAATTAACCAACAACAGAAGGGCCCACAGCTGAATGGGGGTGTAGGATTAAGTGAGATAGCTTTGTGCCAGGTGTTGAGAGGCCAAAGACATAGGGGACAGCAACAGGTGTCATGCTGAAGAGGGGATTCATGGCTGTCCCAACGGAAAGAGAGATGTATATATGGGTTTCAATAACAAAGTATCGCCCAACAAGATTACAGCTGTTTCAATGCATTTATCTTTTACTTGTTTCAGACCAGTGTTTCTCAACCTTTTTACCCTTGCGGAGCCCTTAAAATAAATTACATGTCTCAAGGAGCCCCTGCACAAAAATAATTACATACCAGAACTTTCATATATATATGGTGGTTATATTTTTTTGATAACATAATAGGTTAGATAGGATGATGTCTATATTACAATAACCAATAGCATGTTGTACATGTTGAGAAATACTGCATTAGACTGTGGCCATGCTGGGGCATCACCTCCAAGAATTTTTAACTGAATGAATCAACACCAAAAATTTTTGTTTTTAAAAGCCTAGTACTTATTTTATCAGTTTCTCTTGCTGAACTAAGTTATGGGGATGTAAACAAACCAACACCAATTGGTGATGGTGAACAGACATAAAAACACACTCACATACACAATGGGCTTCTTTCAGTTTTTGCCTACCAAATCCATTCACAAGGATTTGGTTGACCCAAGGCTATAGTAGAAGACATTTGCCCAAGATACCACACAGTGGGACTGAACCCAGAATCAAAGGGTTGGGAAGCAACCTTCTTACCACACAGCTGTGCCTACCCATGCCTGCACCCTGTGTATGTGTGTCTGTGGATCTTCTCAAAGGCAATATTCTGTGGTACCATAGCTTTGACAATAAGCCTAAAACATCGAAACAGCTGCTGAGATGGCCACTGGCTAATGCTACATTGTCAGCAACAGAAGCTCTTAGCTTTACATTGATGATGTATTGAGCATTTCCTTCACACACACACACACAACTTACTTGATACTAAATAAAGATTTACAATATATATATATATATAGGCGCAGGAGTGGCTGTGTGGTAAGTAGCTTGCTAACCAACCACATGGTTCCGGGTTCAGTCCCACTGCGTGGCATCTTGGGCAAGTGTCTTCTGCTATAGCCCCAGGCCGACCAATGCCTTGTGAGTGAATTTGGTAGATGGAAACTGAAAGAAGCCTGTCGTATATATGTATATATGTATGTGTGTGTATGTGTTTGTGTGTCTGTGTTTGTCCCCCTAGCATTGCCTGACAACCGATGCTGGTGTGTTTACGTCCCCGTCACTTAGCGGTTCGGCAAAAGAGACTGATAGAATAAGTACTGGGCTTACAAAGAATAGGTCCTGGGGCCGATTTGCTCGGCTAAAGGCGGTGCTCCAGCATGGCCGCAGTCAAATGACTGAAACAAGTGAAAAAAAAAAGAAAATTTGTATATATCAATAATAACAAAGGGTAAAATTAATTAATTAAGTAGTAATCAATAATTTCACCAAGTAGAATTTGGCATGAAATAGGACCATTTCATGGTATGTGGTAAAGCAAATCTTTGCAGAACCCTAATTATAAAGTATATATATATATATGTATGTATATACACACACAAACACACGTGCTTGTGTGTATATGCCTACAAACATATACGTAATTTATTCCTGCGGTTTTGATTCCCAGACCGGGCATTGTGAGTGTTTATTGAGCAAAAACACCTAAAGCTTCACGAGGCTCCTGCAGGGGGTGGTGGTGAACCCTGCTGTACTCTTTCACCACAACTTTCTCTCACTCTTTCTTCCTGTTTCTGTTGTACCTGTATTTCAAAGGGCCAGCCTTGACACACTCTGTGTCACGCTGAATCTCCTCGAGAACTACGTTAAGGGTACACGTGTCTGTGGAGTGCTGAGCCACTTGCACGTTAATTCCACAAGCAAGCTGTTCCGTTGATCGTATCAGCTGGGACCCTCATCGTCGTAACCGACGGAGTGCTCCTACTACTACTATAAGATAATACTACCCACAGCTGAATGACTGAGTTATTGACTCAGTTGAATAGGACATCAACCTATAATATGATGTAAATTTAAACAGGATGTTGATAAATGCTGGATGATGATGGAAACAATATATAGAAAAAAATAAAATAAAATATAAAACCTTCTGTTCAGTGAAGTCTCATTGAATGAAGTATTCCACTTTGTGATGTGACATTCAGTGGCAGATCTACTATAAAACTAATGAAGCTTAAGCTTCAGGGCCCATAGTACCTGAGGGGGCCCCTCTGATCAACTTAATTTTTTCATTCTGTCAATATTTTTCTTTTTGTATTTTGCCATGCAGACAGGGCCGATAAAACGAAATAGGCTGAGAAAAATGTTTTGTCTCTACACCAGTCCCCCAAAAAAGGATGGTACCAGTGAAATAACAAAGAAAAGTTTTAAAAAACATGTATGTATGTATGTATGTATGTATGTATGTATGTATGTATGTATGTATGTATGTATGAATGAATGAATGTACATATGCATGAATTATGTGCATTTGTGTGTTTGTGTGTGTGAATATATATAGCAATAAAAAGAAATAAACAGAAAAAGTTTTATGCTCTCTAGTTTAAGTTCCGTCTTCAAGAGCTGCATGGTGCCAGGTAAGTGACAAAGGTAGATGTGTGTGTGTATGTATGTATATATATATTTCTTTATTGCCCACAGGGAGCTAAACATAGAGGGGACAAACAAGGACAAAGGGATTAAGTCGATTACATCGACCCCAGTGCGTAACTGGTACTTATTTAATCAACCCCGAAAGGATGAAAGGCAAAGATGACCTTGGCAGAATTTGAACCCAGAACGTAACGGCAGACGAAATACCTATTTCTTATCTACCGGCAAGGGCTAAACACAGAGAGGACGAACAAGGACAGACTAATGGATTAAGTCGATTATATCGACCCCAGTACTTGACTAAGGATTATTATTATTATTATTATTATTATTATTTTATTATTATTATTATATTATTATTATTATCATTATTATTAGCATTTCCTTCTGCTGATATCTGTAGCTTTACTGATGATAGCCATCATTGCTTCATAAACATTGTCCATTAAAAGCCAATATTGTATTGGTATGAGTCACAGAGAGAGAGGGGAGGAGAGAGAAAGAAAGAGAGAGGGAGAGAGAGAAAGAAAGAGAGAGGGAGAGAGAGAGAGAGGGGAGGGAAGCAGTTAGAAACAGATCAAATGATTTTACATTAACTAAGCAGGAACTGCTTTGAATCATCATCATTCTTGTGGTCATTGTCATCATCATCATCATCATCATCATCATCTGCGCCAATTTCACCATCATCACCATAACTACAACCATCATCATACAATCATCCCACCCCTATCCACCACCAGACAATCACCATCACCATCACCACCACCACCACCACCACCACCACTAACACTTCTACGCTAAAGATGCTGTGGAAATATGGAAAAGATTCCACCCACATCAGATCCTCCAACTTTCACTCCTAAGGAAAATAATAATCTTCAATAAAAGCCAATATACAGAGTAATTATGTTGTTATTGTTGTGGCTGCTGCTGCTGCTGTTGCTGTTGTTGTTGTTGTTGTTGTTGTTGTTGTTGTTGATGCTGCTGCTGCTGCTGCTGTTGCTGCTGCTGTTGTTGTTGTTGTTGTTGTTTAAAACCTAGTTGGTCCTGATTGAGTAGACATTCCATCCTTGCCAGTCTCATCTAATTTTCAGACATCTTCAGACTGGCAGAGACATGGCTGTGTGATTAAGAAACATGTTTTCCAGATATGTGGTTTTGGGTTCAATTCCCTTATGCAGCACTTTGGGTAATGGCTTTCTACTAGCCCTAAGCTGATCAAAGCCATGTGAGTGGATTTGGTAGAGAAAAATTGAAAGAAGTCTGTAATATATCATCATCATCAGTTAATGTCCATTTTCCATGCTGGCATGGCTTAAACAGTTTCACAGGCGCTGACCATTATATATATATAACATGGTCGATGCAGTGCCCCTTTGACTGGCTCCCATACTGGTGGCACGTGAAAAGCACCATCCAAACGTGATCAATGCCAGGTCCGCCTCACTGATTCCTGTACCGGTGGCATGTAAAAAGCACTGTCCAAACATGATCGATGCCAGGGCTTCCTAGCTGGCTCCTGTGCCAGTGGCATGTAAAAAGCACCCACTACACTCTCGGAGTGGTTGGAAGGGCATTCAGCTGTAGAAACATTGCCAGATCAGACTGGAGCCTGCTGCAGCTGCTGGCTTTCCAGACCTCAGTCAAACCGTCCAACCCATGCCAGCATGGAAAACGGACATTAAACGATGATGATGATAATGATATATAAATGATAAATGTATTAAATGCTACAAAACGTACACACAGGGCAGACACAAAGACCCTAATGCTTCATCAGTTACCAATCAAAAATACTAATACCCATTTTCATGCCTTTTACAATAAGACTGGGAACTTCATATACTGGTGGCACCCACAAGATTTGTGTAGAATTAGGGATCAAGCAAACAAAACAATACAAGGTGGATGTATGAAAGTAAACAAATGTAATTTGAAACGATAGATGAAGACAATAAATAAAGCTGTTTGACCAAACACAGGATGATGGATTAACACTTGGAAAGAATCCTCAAATGGATATAAAACAGAATTAGTAAGAGAGGAGAAAAAGCTGACCTGCACACTAGACGTTCAGTGGTGAAAAAGCAAAAATAGAAAATTAGTCAAGGGTCATGTGTAGGCTGAAGATAGAAGGGAAGGAGGATGAGAGAGTAGCAGTGAGAGAGAGGAAATAGGAGAAAGAAGGGAGGAAGTCTACAATTAAGTGTGGGAAGACGAGAGAGGGAGAGAGGAAGTAGGAGTACCAGAAAAGGAATATTAAGACAAGAGAGAAAGAAAGTAAAATAGAACATACAAACTTACAGTTAACAAAAGTTGGGACATGTGGTATTCAGTTATTCCATAAATGAAAAATGCATTAAATACTACGAAACATACATGTAGAACAGACACAAGGACCCTAATGCTTCATCAGTTATCGACCAAAAATACTAATACTCAGTGTCATGCTTTTAATGATAAGACTGAGAACTCCGTATATTGCCAGCCACCGATACACACACACAAACACATATATATATATGTATATATACATATATATATATATTTATACATCATCATCATCATCATCATCGTTTAGCGTCCTTTTTCCATGCTAGCATGGGTTGGACGGTGCAACTGGGGTCTGGGAAGCCAGAAGGCTGCACCAGGCCCAGTCTGATCTGGCAATGTTTCTACGGCTGGATGCCCTTCCTAACGCCAACCACTCCATGAGTGTAGTGGGTGCTTTTTACGTGCCACCTGCACAGGTGCCAGACAAGTCTGGCAAACGGCCACGGTCGGATGGTGCTTTTACGTGCCACCGGCACGGAGCCCAGGCGAGGGTGGCAACAGTCACGATTGGATGGTGCTTTTTACGTGCCACCGGCACGGAAGCCAGTCAGGGCAGCACTGGCAACGGCCACGTTCAGATGGTTCTCTTATGTGCCACCAGCACTGATATCACAGCGACAATTTCCATTCAAGTTGATCAATTTTGATTTTTGATTTTTTGATTTTTTGATTTTCACTTGCCTCAACAAGTCTTCACAAGTAGGGTTTGTGTCCCAAGAAAGAGAGGTATGCATAAGTGGACTGAGGCCATGGGTGATGGTCTCACTTGTCCTGCCAGGTCTTCTCATGCACAGCATACTTCCAAAGGTCTCGGTCTCTAGTCATTTCCTCGGTGAGACCTAAAGTTCGAAGGTCGTACTTCACCACCTCGTCCCAGGTTTTCCTGGGTCTGCCTCTTCTACAGATTCCCTCAACAGCTAGGGTGTGGCACTTTTTCACACAACTATCTTCATCCATTCTCGCCACATGGCCATACCAGCGCAAACGTCTCTCTTGCACACCGCAACTGATGCTTCTTAGGTCCAACTTCTCTCTCAAGGTACTTACACTCTGTCGAGTATGAACACTGACATTACACATCCATCGGAGCATACTCCTAGTTAGCCTTCCCTTGACGTTGCTGCACCTCTTGTGTGTCCATAGCTTACACTTGGTGCATCTTATAGAGTTTCTACCTACGCCTTTCCTACAGATATATATATATACTAGCAGAGATACCCCGCGTTGCCAGTGTTACATGCAATTGAAGAATTAGACTTTTCAGCTATATTTTCTGTAATGAATTGGAATACCTATGATTCGAATTTCATCAAAATTGCAGATGAGGGTTATTTCCCTCTTTACACATCCTAAAAAATTGTAATCATGACACACGTATCGCATGCTACTGATTTTTATACACAGATTCTAAAATTCCAGTCTTATAGAACCAACCTGAAAAATGGAAGTCATTGAGCTCTAAAATGTGGCAGTTAAGTATTGGGGGTGGGTGTCTTAATGTCAACCAGAGAAGTTGAATTGTTGAGAATCTTTTTAACTTAGGTCTTATATCTATTGTTTGAATTTCTTTGAAATAGGAAATATATGTTCATTGGGTTTACAAAAGAGAGCAAAGCTACAGGAAACAAAGAGACGAATGATCACTATAAGCAGTCAGCTTTGTGTGAGTGTGTGTGTGTGTGTGTGGATTTCGTAGACAGAAATCAATCATATATATATATATGTATGTATATACGTAAGTGTATGTGTGTGTGTTTTTGTCTCTGTGCTTCGCCCTTCTCACACTTCACAACTGCTGTTCATTTATTTACATTCCCATAACTTACTGGTTTCACAAGAAGAAACTGATAGAATAAGTACCAGGCTTATCAAAATAATAAAAAAGCACTAGGCAGTGTCTCATATTTTTGTTTGCCCACTTAGTTGTATCTATCAATTTATCTTTGTGTGTGTGAGTGTGTGTGTGCGTGCGTGCATGTATATATGGATTTCGTAGACAGAAACTGAAAGAAATCAATCGTATATATATATATGTAAGTGTATGTGTGTGTCTTTGTTTCTGTGTTTTGCCCTCATCTCTGCTTCACAACTGCTGTCTGTTTATTTACTTCCCCATAACTTACTGGTTTGACAAGAAAAAACTGATAATTCTTCAATTGCATATAACACTGTTATATATATATATATATATAATATATATATATATATCATCATCATCATCATCATCGTTTAACGTCCGTTCTCCATGCTAGCATGGGTTGGACGGTTCGACCAGGGTTCTGGGAAGCCAGAAGGCTGCACCAGGCTCCAGTCTAATCTGGCAATGTTTCTACAGCTGGATGCCCTTCCTAACGCCAACCACTCCGTGAGTGTAGTGGGTGCTTTTTACGTGCCACCTGCACAGGTGCCAGGCGGGGCTGGCAACGGCCACGGTCAGATTGGTGTATTTTATGTGCCACCGGCACGGAAGCCAGTCGAGGCGGTGCTGGCATCGGCCACGAGTCGGATAGTGCTTTTTACGTACCACCAGACCAGGGATCCTGGCTGGTTCAATTCGATTTCGATTTCGCTTGCCCCAACATGTCTTCACAAGCAAAGGGGGTTGGCATGGGTGCCTGTCGTACGGTCGCATTGGAGTATTTTACGTGCCACGGCCGCGAGTCGGATAGTGCTTTTTACGTACCACCAGACCAGGGATCCTGGCTGGTTCAATTCGATTTCGATTTCACTTGCCCCAACATGTCTTCACAAGCAAAGGGGGGGTTGGCATGGGTGCCTGTCGTACGGTCGCATTGGAGTATTTTACGTGCCACGGCCACGAGTCGGATAGTGCTTTTTACGTACCACCAGGCCAGGGATCCTGGCTGGTTCAATTCGGTTTCGATTTCGATTGCCTCAACATGTCTTCGCAAGCATGGGGGGTTGGCATGGGTGTCTGTCGTCGGATGAGGTTCTATATCGACTTCGCTTGCCTCAACCGGTCTTTGTGTCCAAGGGAGGAAAGGCATTCATAAGTGGGCTGGGCTCACATGTCCTGCCTGGTCTTCTCACGTACAGAATATTTCCAAAGGTCTCGGTCGCTGGTCATTTCCTCAATGAGGCCTAAAGTTCGAAGGTCGTGCTTCACCACCTCGTCCCAGGTTTTCCTGGGTCTACCTCTTCCACGGGTTCCCTCAACTGCTAGGGATTGGCACTTTCTCACACACCCATCTTCATCCATTCTCGCCACATGACCATACCAGCACAATCGTCTCTCTTGCACACCACAACTGATGCTTCTTAGGTACAACATTTCTCTCAAGGTGCAAACGCTCTGTCGAGTATGTACACTGACATTACACATCCATCGGAGCATACTGGCTTCATTCCTCACGAGCTTACGCATGTCCTCAGCAGTCACGGCCCATGTTTCACTGCCATGTAGCATGGCTGTTCGTACACACGCATCATACAGTCTGCCTTTTACTCTGAGCGAGAGGCCTTTAGTCACCAGCAGAGGTAAGAGCTCCCTAAACTTTGCCCAGGCTATTCTTATAGCAGTTACACTTTCAGCGTACCCACCCCCACTACTGACTTGGTCACCTAGATAACGGAAGCTATCAACTACTTCTAGTTTTTCCCCCTGGAAAGTGACGGAAGTTGTTTTCTGCAGATTTTCGGAGGTTAATGCTCCCGAGCATCTGCCACATACAAAAACTATCTTCCCAGTTAGCCTACCTTTGACATTGCTGCACCTCTTATGTGTCCATAGCTTACACTGGGTACATCTTATGAGTTTCTACCTACACCTTTTCTACAGATCGAGCAGGGCCATCTTCCTGAAGATATTTGTGGATTGTCTACCTTTCTACTTATTAGTACTTTGGTTTTAGCTAGGTTGACTCTAAGGCCCCTTGATTCTAAACCCTCCTTCCACACCTGGAACTTCTCCTCCAGTTCTGATAGTGACTCAGCAATAAGAGCAAGGTCGTCAGCGTAGAGGAGCTCCCAGGGACAGCCAGTCTTGAATTCCTCCGTAATTGCCTGGAGTACTATGATAAATAGGAGGGGGCTGAGTACTGAACCTGGTGGACCCAACCTCTACTTTGAATTCTTCTGTGTACATGTTGCCAACCCTAACCTTACTTACGGCATCTCTGTACATGGCTTGCACAGTCCTCACCAGCCATTCATCTATCCCTAGTTTCCTCATTGACCACCAGATAAGGGATCGGGGGACCCTATCAAAAGCTTTCTCCATGTCAACAAAAGCCAGGTACAGGGGCTTATCTTTGGCTAGGTATTTCTCCTGCAGCTGCCTTACCAGGAATATAGCATCAGTGGTACTTTTCCCTGGCACGAACCCAAACTGCATCTCATCTAAACTAACTCTCTCTCTAATTAGTTGGGCTATGACCCTCTCCGTAACCTTCATTACTTGATCCAACAGCTTGATACCTCTGTAATTATTTGTATCTAGGGCATCACCTTTACCTTTGTAGCAGTTGACTAGTATGCTGCTGCACCAGTCATTGGGTATGACTCCTTCGTGTATCACCTGGTTGACTATACGGGTGACTAGGTTATAGCCGACACTGCCAGATATTTTGAGCATCTCTGCAGTAATTCCTGATGGGCCTGGGGCTTTCCCTGTCTTCATGCTTCTAATTGCCTTAGCTACCACGGAACTATCAACTCGGATAGCTGGTCCCTCTGTAGGGTCAACATTCGGCAGACTCTCTTTCCTCATTCAGCAACCTTTCATAGTGGCGTCTCCAAGCTTCTCTCTTTGCATCCTCATTTAGCGCAAGCGAACCATCCTCCATGCGAACACATTTCTCTCCTACCACATCACGATTCTCTCTCACACACTGTCTTGCAACACGAAATACCTCAAGTCTTTCATCCTCACGGCGCAGGACATTGGCAAATTTTCTCTTATCTGCTTCCCCTCTGGCTAGATAGACCTGTCTCCTAGCTTCCCTTCTGGCAGTCTGATACCCTTCCCTGCTACCACCGTTCTTCCAGGCCTTCCAAGCCTGTTTCTTTTGTCTAATAGCCCTGTCAACAATATTGTTCCACCACCACGTTATTTTGGGTCTTAAGGGGACTTTGCACCAGCCACAGATCTGGTCAGCGGCTTTCAGCAGGTTGTCCCTCAGAAACGTCCAGTTGTCTTCTACCCCATGTGTAGCTATACCCCTTCCACTTCGTCAAAGGCTTCAAGTAACATATCTCTAAATCTCTGTCCATTCGCAGGGTCTTTAAGCTTCCAGACCCTTCTTCTCCATGTTGGTCGTCTTCTAGTCGCCCTCTTAGTCCTGATCCTAAAGTCACTAACTACCAGTCTATGTTGTGGGGTGCATTCTTCGCCTGGGAAGGTTTTGGCATTTATAAGCAGCCATCTTTCCCTTTTTCTGGCAAGGATGTAGTCGATTTGGCTAGTATGCCGGCCCGATCGGTAGGTGACCAGGTGGCTTGTTGGTTTCCTGAAGTTAGTGTTGCAGACCATAAGACTATTCGCATCACAGAACTCCAGCAGCCTCCATGTACGCCATGGAAGCCCCCAGCATGTCGTCCAACATGCCCATTGAAATCACCAGCCACAAAGAGAAGGTCCCTGTCGTTCGTCAATGAGGTGGTCTGCAGTAGGGTGTCATAGAAACTGTCTTTCGGTCCATCGGGTAGCCCTGGCTGAGGGGCATAGGCCGATATAATGGTTGCTAATCTATTATGAAGCACTATTCTAATCTTAAGTATTCTGTCACTTACTCTGATTACCTCAATTACTCTATCTATCCATTTCTCAGCGATAAGTATACCCACGCCACCAACCCCGTCAGTGTTCCCTGCCCAGAAAATCTTGTACCTGTGTTCCTTGCCTGTGAGGACCCTAGCAGATCCTCCTCTCCACCTTATTTCTTGCATACAACATACATCAACACGTCTCCGTTCAAGCATCTCGACTATCTCGCCAGACCTACCTTTCAATGTGCCAACGTTGAGGGTGCCCACCCTGAGGGTGTGGGAGGTGTGGGCCTCTGAGACCCTGGGATGAGGGACAGCAGTGTTATGTACCTGAAAAGAAAGCTTGCATTTGCCAGATATCATACTGAGACTCTAGACTACAACCTGCATAAATTTCACAGTTTTTGCGCTATATGATCACAATAAACCCTACATAGGAGTGCGGGGGGGGGTCAAGAAAGATAGGAAAAGAAACTTCTGGTTCTGGTGGATGGGTGGGGGGTCGGGGTCACCTCGAAGGAACAACAGGTTTTAAGTTAATACGTAGGGAATTTTCTGCGACAGAAATTACTGAACATCTAGAAACTTCGGGGTTCGAGTAAAACATAATATAAATAAGAGAGAGAGAAAATATTTCGTAGGGAATTTAGGGTATCTTTGGGGAAAGGAATAACGACGAAGGAACAACAGGTTTTAAGTTAATACGTAGGGAATTTTCTGCGACAGAAATTACTGATCATCATCATCATCATCATCATCATCATCATCGTTTAGCGTCCGTTTTCCATGCTAGCATGGGTTGGACGGTTCTACTGGGGTCTGTGAAGCCAGAAGGCTTCATCAGGCCCAGTCAAATCTGGCAGTGTTTCTACGGCTGGATGCCCTTCCTAACGCCAACCACTCCGTGAGTGTAGTGGGTGCTTTTTACGTGCCGCCCGCACAGGTGCCAGGCAGAGCTATATATATATATATATATTATATATATATATATTATATATATATATATATATATATAATATATATATATATATATACATATATATGTGTATGTATATATGTATGTATGCCTGTATATATGTGAAATAATAGTTCCACTTTAATAGTTTCAGTATTAAAGTGAAAGTATCTGACATTACAACAGAGAGATGTTATTGTTTCACTTTTGAAACGTAATACTAAAATAGTTGAGAAGATATGACATTGCTGTGGGCTCGCACTAGGCAAGAAGTCAATAATTGTTTTGGCCTATGACACCACATGGACTCCAAGTAAGGCACGTGTAAAATTTGAATGAAACCGGTTGTGCAGCTCTCAAGCCCTAGGGATTCACACAGACACACACACATTCTCATCTTTATATATACCTATCTATATATATAAAGATGAGAATGTGTGTCTGTGTGAATCCCCAAAACTTGAGAACCACACAACCAACTTCATTCAAATCCCACACATGCCCCACTCAGGGTCCATGTAGTGTCACAGACCAAAAAAAAAATTTTTCAACCTCCTGCCCAGTGCGAGCCCACAGCAATATATCCTCTCCACTATTTCAGTATTACGTGTCAAAAGTGTGTAGTGGACTCTCTCTCTCTGTTATATATACATGAGTACAGATGTAGTAGATAATAGCTTGCCTTCGGCTGCCCTTTTGGACCCTGTTGTGTCTACTACTCTCATTGGTTGGTATTGGCACAATTTGTCTCCATGACAGCATCTTTTCTAAACTTCAGTTGCACCGATAGAATAGTATAAAAAAGCTAGTTTCAACACCGCATTCCGTCTTTTGGTTCTAGACCTTCTAAGGTCTAACCACTGAACACAGAGTACACAACCAGTTCCAGCAACCAGCAGCCACATGGAGAAACATCAACACTTTGTCCAGCAGCATCAGGACCGCCATCTCTGTCGCCTCTGTCTTCATGTCAACATCTCTCTACGTACACAGCAACACCAGCAACTCGCCAGGTTCTATCTCCTCACTGTTTGTGAATTACTTCACTATAGCTAACAGCAAACATAACCTGCGAGAACCTTCTGTACCAAGTAACTCAGCAGCAGCATTGTAGCCTCAACTTCATGCATGACATGTGCCTCAACCGGCTCTGCTTCTTCGCCTCAACTTCTTGTTACAGTACTTCATCTATTGTGTACTTTCCTACGAACTGGTATTTATCTTCCTTGTGTCTGAACATTATTTTAACATCCTTGTTATGGACTCTTTCAATGTTCTGTATTTAATGCACACACATACACATTATGTATTCATGACGGCCTGTCTATTGTTATTATTATATATGTACTTATGACGCACACACATTAACACATAACTAAATCTTCTCTTAACATTCTGTCGGTTGTGTCGTCTCTTTTCCTTCTGGCATTCATACTCATTTATACATTTCGTATTTTATTGTAATTGTCCGTGCAATGTATTAAAGGAGCCATTCATCGTCACCTCTCCTTTTGCACGGTCATTCTACAAGTGAAACACTAACATCTCTCTATTGTAATGTCAGATACTTTCACTTTAATAGTTTCAGTTTAATACTGAAACTATTAAAGTGAAATTATTATCTCACATGTATACAGGCATACATACATATATACATACATATAATATATATATATATATATATTATATATATATATATATATATATATATATATATAGTTAATCCAAACAAGAAAGCACAAAAAAACACAATGCGAGGACATGGAACAAATATAGTATTATTGGACGCTCAGGAAAGAAGGAGGGTTTAAAGTTTTGAGCGGAGCTCTTCGTCGGAAACATAGGAGAAGGAAAGATCCAGAGAAGGGAAGACAGAGGAAAAAAAAATCGCCAACGGTACACACGAGGTCACATTTTGAACGACCATCATCGTATTACATCCGTTTTCCATGCTAGCATGGGCTGGACGGTTCAAACGGGATCTGGGAAGCCAGAATGCTGCACCAGGCTCCAGTCTGATCTGGCAGTATTTCTACAGCTGGATGCCCTTCCTAACGCCAACCACTCCGTGAGTGTAGTGGGTGCTTTTTACGTGCCACCGGCCACGTTCGGATGGTGCTTTTTATGTGTCACCGGCACGGAAGCCAGTCAAGGCGGCACTGGCATCGGCCATGTTCAGATGGTGCTTTTTACGTGCCACTGGCACAGGGATCACAACTACAATTTCCATTGATTTTTGATGTTGATGTACTTGACTCAATAGGTATCCTCAAGCATAGGGTCGAAACGGTGTTTCTTTACTTGCCACCTGCACAGGAGTCAGTCCAGCGGCAGTGGCAACTGCCGGGTGCCAGTCATAGGATTGGTTCAATTTCAATTCCGATTTCACTTGCCCCAACAGGTCTTCACAAGCAGAGCATATATATATATGTATACATATATATGTATACATCTGCACAAATGTATATATATAGATGTATATATATATATATACATGTATATATATATATATATATATAGATGTATATACATATATACACACACACACACACATATATATATATATATATCATCATCATCATCATCATCATTTAGCGTCCGTTCTCCATGCTAGCATGGGTTGGACGGTTCAACTGGGGTCTGTGAAGCTGGAAGGCTTCATCAGGCCCAGTCAGATCTGGCAGTGTTTCTACGGCTGGATGCCCTTCCTAACGCCAACCACTCCGTGAGCGTAGTGGGTGCTTTTTACGTGCCACCAACACGGGGGCCAGACAGCTGGCAAACGGCCACGAAACGGATGGTGCTTTTACGTGTCACCGGCACGGGGGCCAGGCGAGGCTGGCAACGGACACGAACGGATGGTGCTTTTACGTGCCACCAACACGGGGACCAGACAGAGCTGGCAAACGGCCACGAAACGGATGGTGCTTTTACGTGTCACCGGCACGGGGCCCAGGCGAGGCTGGCAATGGACACGAACGGATGGTGCTTTTACATGCCACCGACACGGGCGCCAGACAGGGTTGGCAAACGGCCACGAACGGATGGTGCTTTTACGTGTCACCGGCACGGGGGCCAGACAGAGCTGGCAAACGGCCACGAACGGATGGTGCTTTTACGTGTCACCGGCATGGGGGCCAGGCGAGGCTGGCAATGAACATGAACGGATGGTGCTTTTACGTGCCACCGACACGGGGGCCAGACAGGGCTGGCAAACGGCCACGAACGGATGGTGCTTTTACGTGTCACCTGCACAGGGGCCCTGATGTTGATCGACCTCAATTTGGTTCTGCTTTCTGATATATGTATTGATTTGGTTTGATTTTGATTTTGACTGTTAAGTCGACTGGCTACATACCAGGTAGAGGCCACAGGTTATAGTCTCACTAGTCATGCCGGGTGTTCTCACGCACAGCATACTTCCATAGGTCTCGGTCTCTAGTCATTTCCTTGGTGAGACCTAAAGTTCGAAGGTCGTGCTTCACCACCTCGTCCCAGGTTTTCCTGGGTCTACCTCTTCCACAGGTCCCCTCAACTGCCAGGGTGTGGCACTTTCGCACACAACTATCTTCAGCCATTCTCATCACATGACCATACCAGCGCAAACGTCTCTCTTGCACACAACAACTGATGCTTCTTAGGTTCAACTTTTCTCTCAAGGTACTTACACTCTGTCGATTATGAACACTGACGTTACACATCCATCGGAGCATACTAGCTTCATTTTTATCAATATATATATATATTGATAAAAATGGTAAGACAACAAAAGAATGAAAGAGACCTTGATATTATGTAAATAGAGGAATTCATCTGCAAATGTAATATGTGACAATTATTCAGTAGCCATAATAAAACTCCGAGTTTCGGATGCCGAGGTGGAAATCCACGCCGCCATCTCTTCAGTTATTCGGCCATCGGAAAAATACTATGAAAAATGACCGTTATACAAAGGGAAATCACTGTGCGATTGACCGTTATTAAGACAAAAGAGTTATTTGAATGACCGCTAAGTGAAGGGAGGGAGTAAAAGTAAGGGGGTAAGAAAGTTCATAGTATTAGTGTAAGCGCGCATGTTCATACCTACACATGCGCACTCGCACACCCGTGTGCATGCACCTAAAAGTATACACTCATATTTAAAACTCTGGGTCCTTTTTGTATCCCTATACCTATATATATATATATATATATATATATATATATATATATATATACTCACACTAGAGAGTGTGTGTGTATAATTCATTCAGTTTGATAATTACTCTGTTTCCCTTTGTTTACAGTTGTTAGTCATTCAAGATTATTGATAAATGGTTATTGATATTCTGCTGTGTAAGTGTGTATATGTTTGTTTGTGTGTGTGAGTGTATGCATGTGTTTGTGTCAATATATGTGTATAAGAATTTGTGTGTGTGATATGTCTCCTTTCGCGACATCCCACAACAATTATAAATGAACACCGTGGTCATGCAAGTGGCATTTCTCATTTCCAATGTTCCATGAAAACATATCTGGTGATGGTGAAATATCACTTTGCTTGGATGATGATGAGCTTCTTTTAGTTTCCATTACCAAATTCACTCACAAGACTTTGATCAGCTTAGGACTATAGTTGAAGTTACTAGCCCAAGGTGCTACAGTAGGACTGAAACCAAACCTATGTGGTTCAGAGGCAAGCTTTTTCAGAATGAAACAACTGGACAAGAGTACTTAGCCAGCAAAGGCAAACACACACACACACACGAACACATGCATGCACACATACATACACACATACATGCATGTATGCACATGCACACACATATACACACAAGCTTACACAAACATGCACACATACAAATAGAAAGTGTGAGAGAGAGTGAGAGGGAGTAAGAGAGAGAGGGAGAAAGATATTACACTTTATTAATCGAATATGATTGATGTAAATACTTTGCTTCTCTTCATACCTTGAATCTACAATGTCAAATAAGCAACACCAAAACAGCAATACAAAAACCTCTCAAAGCCAACTTCTTAACTCTGCTCCCACTATACCTACAATATTTAACCCTTTAACATTCAAATTGGCCATATCTGCCTCAAATATTCTACCTGATTTATGTTGAAACCAGCCAGATCATGCGTCTCACACCTGTTTAAAAGTAAACAGTCACATCACTGAAAACCTGAAGCTATGAGACAATACATGATTACTTCAGAGCAAGGTAAATAAATAACCATTACATTTGACAGAGTAATTGGAATGATAAAGGGTTAATACTTTTCAAACCTAAGAAATTTCCTTGTGAATTATTGCATGTCTTGTTATTGTTTAACTCCAGATTAGCCGTGACCGAGCAGGTCTATATTTAAAGACCTTCAGCCTTGACCGTCTTGGCTTTTATTCAAACACAGTATATCAGTCAAGGAGTACTCATTATCAAACGTTTTTTTTTTGTTTTTTTTCTTGAAAAGAGACTATAGGATTTGATTTAAAGGAGATCTATCAGTTATTTCTAGCAGGTTGAGGGACTACATAGAAGTTTCCTGTTGTGTCTAATACATATGCATGTTGAGGACATGGAGGCCTTGGTGGCTATGTATCTAAATACATGAGTTAGCAATATTTTATATGATTTAACTTTTGTATGACTACATTTGGGTAGTACTTCTATAAAAGGTGTTAGAAATGCTTTATGGTTTAATGCTATGTATTGGAAGTAATTAGTTTTCCATGTGTGACACAGGGGTGGCAGTGAACTAGTTATTGTAGTTGTCATGGCCATGATTACAGTAGTAGTAGTAGTAGTAGTAGTAGTATAGTAGTAGTAGTAGTAGTAGTAGTAGTAGTAGCAGCAGCAGCGGCGGCGGTGGTGGTGGTGGTGGTGGTGGAGGAGGTGGTGTTTGTGGTGTGATGTCTGGTGATTTAATGGGTGTGACCAATATAGTCATTGTTAACTATCACACCAGGCATTTATAAACAAGTTTCTGTTGGCAGCTTATCTTGTCAAAAAATATTGTTGCTGCTGTTGCTGCAAGCAGACCTATGATCAAAGGCTTTCCATCCATGACCGTCCTGTCTTTTTAATGATACTCAGTATGCTACTCATTTTCGTATCAAGATTTCTATTGAAATACACAGCTTTTGAAAATATCAAAGATTTAGATGAAATTTTATTTTTAATGTAGACCACTTTAACCCCTTTGTTACCATATTTCTGTTAAAATTCACTGCCTTTGTTTCAATTTATTTTGAAATTAATGAAGAATTTAGGTAGTGATGAGTGTTTTAAAAGAGTGTGATTTTTTTCTTAGAAATCAAATAAATAATATAGCAATATTTGTATCCTAACATATTTTCAAAAAATTTTGGTCAAGATTAAAATATATCTGAAACAGTGCTATCAGTGAGCAGAAACATCACCGATGATGTGCCAAGTGCCAATATAATCTTGGTATATAAGGACTGCATTGGTAGATAAGAAGGAGGAGGAGGAGAAGGAAGAGGATATTCTTCAATAATTTCTATAAAAATTTAATGTAAGGCGGGACACTGAGTCATGAAAGGCTGAGAATCGCTGCTATGTCTTAAATCATCATCATCATCACTGTTGAATGTCCATGTTTGCATAAGTCAGATGAATTCCTTGAGGCAAACTTTTGATGATTTCTAGCCTTGCTTTCACCAACCTTCACCTATTTCTAAATAAGGTAATGATTCCCCTTGGCCATATTTTATTCCATGAAAGACCAGAAACAAACAACCTCACTTGGATGATGGTGAGGTTTGATTATAACCATTTGATGTCAAGACAATGGCACACACAAACACACATACACAAATATGCACACACACATATACACACACACACACAAATGTGCACACATACACACAAACACAAATATGCACATGCACACACACACACAAAAGTGTGCATGCATACTCACACACACACACAAACACACACAAATGTGCACACATGCACACATACATACATGCATGTGCATGCATACAGACATTCACAAACATATATTTGACAAGCTTCTTTCAATAGGTCTATCAAATATAACCACAAGGCTTTGCTTAGTTTGGAGCAATAGTAGAAGACACTTGCCCAAGGTGCAGAACAGTGGAACTGATTCCGGACCACATGATTTCAAAACAAACTTCTTAACCTTCCAGCTACACCTGTGTCCTTTTTTTTCTGTTTGTAGCTTTTACCCTCACTTTTCTCAATACATTTCACATGTGAATGTTGTTTTCTAGTATTGGTTTAAGCATGAATATTATTTAGCAGTTTTCATTGTCAGTATAATTGTGTAATCAATTAAAATTGTGGCTTTTTTCTATCATTGCAAGTGTCCTGGATGTTAAAAACCAAAAATTATTTTTAGTTTCAACGGAACACCAATGATATTGCTGCTTTCATTGTCTTTATTTTCATTGGTTTGTTTGATTTCATCAAATAGTAAGGCTCCATATACAAGCATTTGTATTACCAAACTACAATAACGATAATACAATAACAACAACAATTACAATAACAACAAACCATTAAAAATCTCATTAACAATTCTGTGTCTTTGATGT
>NC_042998.1:147577852-147657852 GCF_006345805.1 Octopus sinensis | reverse complement strand
GCATGTAAGAGAACCTTCCGTTTTGCGACCGTTGCCAGCACTGCCCCGTTTCATGTCCATTGCCAGCCTCATCTGGCCCTCATGCCGGTGGCACATAAAAAGCACCATCCGTTTGTGGCCGTTTGCCAGCTCTGTCTGGCACCTGTGCGGGTGGCACGTAAAAAGCACCCACTACACTCACGGAGTGGTTGGTGTTAGGAAGGGCATCCAGCCGTAGAAACACTGCCAGATCTGACTGGGCCTGATGAAGCCTTCCAGCTTCACAGACCCCAGTTGAACCATCCAACCCATGCTAGCATGGAAAATGGACGCTAAACGACGATGATGATGATGATGATAAACAGTTTGTTCTGTTAGAACAAACTGTACTGTAGTAGATACCACAAGAGAAACTCTCATATTGGCCTTTGATACAAAATGCATTCTTGTTTATGTTGCTAGCAGGGAGATAAATCCTTGCCATCACCAGCACGGAGACCACCAGATCTCGTGATTTCAACCTTCTTTAGTCTCATCAATGATAGATGCTTGACTGCTAGAGATAGCAGTAACTCATCTTTCTGCCAACAATATATAGAAAAACAGTGCCAAAACAGCTGCTGGTGTTGCAATTAGCCAGTGAGCTTGTTAAAAGATATATTGACCTCAAAAGAATTAACTCAAGTGCAGAGAGTTATAATGATTACTTCAAAACAATCAATCTGACACTCTAATGACTCTGCCAATTGAATAATAGCAACAATAACTGAAGAAAGAAGTCAACTGCAAAATGGTTTGGAACTGGGAAAATGAACTTGTAAAGGAATATCCAACCAAAGAACAATATGTATATTATATTATTTAGTCTCTCTCGCTTTGTCTCTATCAACAATTATATAGTATCTCCCTCTTTATTACAAACAATTAATGTGGTTATTTACCAGAACTAAAAGGTATCTATATTAGCAGTAGGTTACCCAAATAATAAAGGACTGGCTTTAGTCTCTCTCTCTCTCTCTCTCTCTCTCTCTCTCTCTCTCTCTCTCTCTCTCTCTCTCTTCTCTCTTCCTCTAACGTTTATTCTTTCTTTCTTTCTTTCTGGTGTTGATTTTGTTTTACATCCTTTTTATGTAGATAAAATAAGTACCCGCCAAGCACTGGGGTTGATGTAATCACCTTGTCCTACCCATAAAATTTCAAGCCTTGTGCCTATATCAAAAATAACTATTATTAAGGCAGCAAGCTAGTAAAATCATTAAAGCAATAGAAAAATTCTTTGTGATATTTGTTTTGATTTTTTTATATTCTGAATTCAAGTTTTACTGGAGCCAACTTTGCCTTTTGTCCTTCCAAGATTGATAAAATAAAGTACCAACCAAGAACTGAGATTGAAGCAATCAATTGGTCCTTTTCTTCAAATTTCAAGCCATGTGTGCCTGTATTAGAAATAATAATAATGAGTATTATTATTATTATTATTATTATTATTATTATTATTATTATTATTATTATTATCATCATCATCATCATTATCCTCTTCTTTCAGTTTTATTTCCATTTCTTGCCATCCCGACACATAGGGAAAAGAAACTCACTGTATACATTGGTAGGTCATTAAAATAAACACAGCAGATGGCTCATTTACAAAGTCATGTGATAGAAAAAAGAGAAGAAAAAAGAAAAAGGGAAGAGGAAGAACATTTTTAAATAGGAAAAAGAAATGAAAAAAAAACAAAGAAAAAAGGAGGAAAAGGAAAGAAAATTCACAGCAACAATGCTCTTCTCAATATGTGTGACATACAATATTTTGCACTTCTAGCATGGATGGTAAGCCAGGGGTCATCTCCAAATAGTTTTCAGTTCCTGTTTTGATCATCCCAAGTGCTCCTACAATCACTGGTACTGTAACTGTTTTGGGATGCCACATTTTTTCGTTTTCAATCAACAAATCTTTATATTTTCTGAGCTTATCAAATTCTTTTGCCAATATATGATCACAAGGTATGCTCATGTCAATCAGTAGACTTTATTGCTTTGGTCTTTCACAGCAATGTCTGGTTTATTAGCTTTGATGGTCTGGTCTGTATATACTGGAAAGTCCCAAAGAATCGTTATATTTTCTCCCTCAGTAACAGCCCCAGGGTGGTGCTTGTACTATTTGTCAGCAGTTTTAATTTTATAATACTAACATATTAACCAGTGTAGATATTGGTCAATTCTGACATGTCTTGATTTATACTCTATAGGTGCTAAAACTTTACACCCAGAAATTAGGTGGTCCACTGTTTTAATCTCATTGTTGCACTATTGGCACTTTGGGTTGGTTTTTCATCACATTGGCTTGGTAGTTACAGGTTGAAAAGCTCTGATCTTGAGCAGCTAAGATAAAGTGTTTGCTTTCTACCGATAGCCCTGAGCTCCTTAGCCACTGATAATTGTGCTTCTTGGTCTACATCAGCTTGTTTGCTATGTGCCACACCTTTGCCATGCAGAGGTTTTTGCTCCTTCCTATCAACCAATTGTTCAAACACTTTTTCCTTTGCCATTGATTTCACTTTCTTTGCAACAATAGTTGCTGTACTTCCATCATGCTGTTCAACCTGGGTATTATGCATGAACTCACTAGCAAATCTTTTGCTCTCCTTCATGACAGAATGAAGCTTCTTACATCTCTTGTGGTTTTCAACGAGTTTTAGCAGCTATATTATTATTATTATTATTGAGTGAGAGTGCAGGACATGCCATCAAAGTGACACTGGAGTACAAATATACGAAGCCCAATATACCCATCATGAATACCCATCTGATAAGGGTACAGCAGGCATACACATTACAACCATATGTGTGCAACATGGTAACTCCATATCAAGATAAACAGTGCATGACCCTGCAGGTGGGGGCCTAGTTAGAATTTTCTTCAGATCAAGTAGCCCATCCTGCTCAAAAGGTCCCTGAATAAGATTTGTTTAAAGATGATGAACAAAACACCCATGTTTCAAGGGGTGAATTATTCAAACACCAGAGAATTCCTCTTGACACATGGCTATGATGCTTCCTCACTACTTCTGCTAGTAATCAGAGATGCACATGTTGTCAGCAACTAAGAGACATGCTCAACTGGTTAGGGTCGTGCTGACAAGCAAATCTGTGGTATTGAGCAGAATATTTGCTGTAACCCATCTTTTAAACCAAGACAAAACATGTACATGATAACACTTCCAATCAGTTAAGATCAGATGCCATGAGAGCCAGTGCCTGGTACTGCATCAGGGCATTTATTATTGCTGTTATTATTATTATCATTATTATTATTGCCATAATTATTATTATTATTATTATTATTATTATTATTATTATTATTATTATTATTATCATCATGATTATTATCATTATCATTATTATTATTATTATTATTATTATTATTATTATTATTATTATTATCATCATCATGATTATTATTATTACTAATACAGTGAGCTGGTAGAATTGTTAGCAGCATTTTTTTCAGCTTTACATTCTGAGTTCAAATGCCACTGAAATCAACTTTGCTTTTCTTCCTTTTAGGATCAATAAAATAACTAAGTACCAGTTGAACACTAGGGTTAATGGAATCAACTAGACTCACCCTACAAAAATTTCAGGCCTTGTTTCTATAGTAGAAAGAATTATTATTATCAGTATTATTTCTAAGGTGGCAAGCTGGCAGAACCATTAGCATGTCGGGGAAAATGCTTAGCAGCATTTTATCTGTCTTTACATTCTGAGTTCAAATTCTACTGAGTTTGACTTTGCCTTTCATCTTTTCGGGGTTGATAAATTAAGTACCAGTGAAACACTGGGGTTGATGTAATCGACTAGTCCCCTCCCACAAAATCTGAGGCCTTATGCTTTTAGTAGAAAGGATTATTATTACTATTACTATCCTACTACACATCATTACCCCACCTGCGTTTTTTTGCAGTGTCAGTCATCTATTCCCTATATCCCACCAACTCATGTATCACTGGTCAACTCTTAAACCATTCACTCGAACTCAATTTCTACAGATGTCGTCTACTCTTCTCGCATCCATTAGGAAGCACATGCAGCTGCAGAAACCATAGCAAAATAGACATTAAACCACAATGCAGTCTTCAGACCCATCAGATCCTGTCAAGCTGCAAGTATGGAACAAGGAGGAGGAGGAGGAGGAGGATTACAATGTCACATATCTGCTCAGTTTCTTGTTTTCTTTAATATTTTCTTATTTAGTTGTTTGATGCTGTGTTAATATTCCTCTGTGTCATGTCAGTGTGCCATGTTTGAAGTCATCTGTAATTATATTTTTACAGTTGTCACCTACCCTTCCCTCATCCCTACCTTGACTACTTGTCATCTCTCAACACTTGTTCTTCATAATATTCACCCTGTCGGTTATTTCTGTTGTTTCAGAAGAGGAGGGTCAATGCTAATGATATTTTTAGACTCTCTAAGACTGTGAGTTTATCATGGTTGGTGTTAAGTTTAAATCTTTGTAGATCAATGTCTGAAGGATAAATACAGAAGCAGATGTGAACGAGAATTTTCAAAGGAAAACATCTTTAACCCTTTTGTTACCATATTTCTGTTGACAAATGCAGTTTTTGTTTCAATTAATTTTGAAAATAATGAAGAATTAATGAAATAACTATTATAATTATTATTGTAGTGTTTGGAATGGAAGTTAACAGAAAAATCTGATGGAAGGTTTTAATTTAGATCACTTTAAACCTTTTGTTATCATACTTCTGTTGAAATACAATGTTTTTGTTTCAATTAATTTTGAAAATAATGAAGAATTTAATAAAATAATTTCGTCATTAAGTTGGTGTCTGGAACATAAATTAGTATGAAACTTTATTGGAAGGCTTTAATTTAGATCACCAGCAGAAGGCTGGTTTATACACTCTGGGATCTGCAGTATCTTTCCCAAGAAAAATTATGTATTTTCAAACTTTGGCATGGAGTTCCTGTAGATATGGTACATGAAGAGAGAGAGAGGGGGGAGAGAGAAAGAGAGGAGTGGGAAGAGAGAGAGAAGAGAGAAGTGGAAAGAGAGAGAAAGAGGTGGGTAGGTTTAGTATGTAATTTTACACCAATGAGTTTGGTTTCCCTAGAGAAATAATTGACTGTTTTAAAACTATGGAGAATAATTCCATTGTTCCATGTTGCTGTTTCAAGATATAAATTTAGATAACCTATCATTTATGAGATAACAAAGTAATTTCATTGGCCCCAGTTTTTAAGATTAATGTAGCTGTAAAATTATAAACTAAAAAATAGAATATTAAATAAAAGAATTTCATTAATATAAGAATATTTCATTTTTTGAAAAATGTTGGTCAGACTGAATGTTTTCTGTTGCATGTTGGAAATTTATGGTGATTTGACAGGAATCTTGGAATCTGTACTTTATAAAGATGGGGCCTGAATGGAAGCAAAATGAAAATACATAAGTAGGAAAATGAAAATTCTTCATTATAAAAAGAAAGAAAAGCATGAAACATTGTGTTTTATAATGATAAAATAAATTAATGATTTCTTTAAATTTAAATTAGTTTTCATGAATCATCCAAATATGTATTTTGCTTCATAAATAGTTTGAATGCTAATCATCTAGTAAATTATTATCTTGAACAAAGTCCCATAATCTTTATCATCTATCCATCCATTTTCTCTGCCCAGTGTTCCTAGGTGGGTTGCTGGAGTAGAGTCCTCAGACACCACCTCCACAGAATCCTGTCAGATGCAGCCATCATTACACTTTCCAGCTGGATTCCCAAGAGTAACCAACTGAGACTATGGATATTATCCAACCACCTCGTTCTTGGTCTACCCTTAGGTCTCCTGCTTGGCTTGAAGAATCTGTTTTGCAATCCCTTCCTGTGACATTCTAACCACATGTTCACAGTACTGTAACTATGGCCTCTCAATGCAGAGAAGTAGCAGCTCAGCCTGAAGTGACTCCCTGATCCCTGAGCTACACACCATGTCAAGCAACATCACTCTAGAGATCCCTTGGAGGAACCCCATTTCAACTGCTTCTGTCATATTCTTTAATCATTACCCAACATTCATGACCATAAATGAGAATAGGTATGAAAACTGAAGCAAGTTTGGCTTTTTTACCAAACTCTTCTCTTGCTAGAGCTGTCCAAGGAAACTTAGTGTATGCAACATACTTAACATATATACATCTTTGACAGTGTATATACATTATATATGATGGCTAAAAAACATGGAAACTATATTTATGTAGAAAAATCAATGATGGTGGCATTCAGATCTCTTCACACAAAACTTATGGAACAATATAAACTCAGCACTGAAAACTAAGGAAATATTTGGCAAATTATTCAATACTGTTTCAGTTTCAAGTAAAATTTATCTCGTAGCAATGATAGGTCAAGAAAGCAGAATTCATGGAACATCGAACTGGAGCTCTTGTTCTTTGAAAAAGAGTAACAAACATAAAGGAGATGTTGAAGTTGATTGTCTACAGCCACACCAACCATTATTTAGTCTTCCCCTTTTTTCTTTGAAAGAGCAATAGCCTGAAATGTTAGACTTTTCACTTTTCATGGCAAATGAAATTATTGATGTTCTTTAAACTCTTGTTTTTGTAGACTTTCATAAGGTTCTACTAATTTTTGCTGTAGATGAAAATTGGTGACTAGATGCAGCAATTCAAAAACCAACATAAAAGTCAAAAGTTAATTTCTGGGCTATTCCTTAAAAGGTGATGTTGTCTAATAATCTATTGAGAGATATTTGTATTTACCATTTAACTGTTACATCAGTTGTGAAGGTTTGTGATTTAGTGGTTAGAGTATTAGGCTCATGATTGTAAGGTTGTGGGTTCAATTCCTGGACCAGTCAGTGCATTGTGTCCTTCAACTGTCACATCCTTCATGCTCCACAGAATCAAGAGAGGGAGGTAGGGCCATGAGGGTGTCTATGTCAGCTCACAACACATCAAAAGTGTGGCACAATCTACCAAGCCACACTTGTTTTTGTGAATGATGACTATGATATTTTTATATGTCAATAAAGCTGAGCATTAACCACATCAGTTCCACTTATCTGGAACAGCTATCAAAGGTCATGTGCACTGCCTCTCTTCCTTTGATTAACTTATTTTTTAAAAAATGAAGGAAGCTGACCTTTAACAAGTTAAATGTTTTGACTGTAGACACAGCAAGCCACCAATGATAGGATATGAAACCTTGACATCAACTTACCCAGCTCTCTTTCAAAACTGTTTTGTTCTTTGTGGATTTTATGTCTGTTTTTCCACATCGGAATGGACTGGATGATAAATATAGACTTATTAATGAAGCAGTATTTAATTACCAGATACCCAGTGTGAATAATAATGATTGAACCATCACAAGAATACCTTCTGACTCAAGTAAAGTAAAGAATTGTTTAAACCTTTTGATACCAATCCATTTGAGACCACTCATGGTCTCATGACACAGACTTCCTGTTCTAAAGTGATCTAAATTAAAATCTTCCATCAAAATTTCATATTAAATTATGTTCCAAACACCCGCTTGATCTCAATATAAATTATTTTACTAAAATTTTCATTATTTTCAAACTAATGTATTTCAACAGAAATACAGTAACAAAAGGTTCAAAAGAAATATAAGAAAAAATGAATTATAGAAGAAATTTCAGGTGTAGAAGCAAGGTCTAGAGTTAATTAAGCAAAAACTTAAGTCCTAGTAAAAAGGAGAGCAGAAAAATTACTAATCCCTTCAGGGAGATAGCCCTGTTCGATATATAGAAAAGATGTTGGTAAAAATTACATACAGTGCAACCAGTGCAAGCTATGGACACATATGAGGAGCATTGGAATCACAGGACGGTTAACAGAGAATGTAGTCTTTGTGTGTGGCAGATATACAGGTACAATAAACACTAAGAATGTACAGGAGATAGATTTTCTTAAATGTCTGGGGGGATCATTAGGAGTAGTAGACAGCATTTGTTACTGAGGTGACCAAGTTAGCAATGGAGGAAGAAGCTCTGAAAATGTAGCTGCTAGAATAAGAATGGATTGAGCAAAGTTTAGAGAGCTTCTACTTTTGTTGGTAACAAAGGGCCTCTCCCTCAGAGTGAAAGGCAGATTGTATGATGCCTATGTGTGGACAGCTATGCAACATGGTAGTGAAACATGGTCTATGACTACAGAGGACATGCAAGGTTTGAAAGAAATGAAGCCAACATGCTCTACTGGATGAATAATGTCAGTGTGCATATACAACAGAGGAAAATTGTCTATAGGAGGCATCAGATGTAGTGTACAAGAGAGAAGACTGTGCTGGTATGGTCATGTGATATGTATGAAAGAGGACAGCTGCATAAATAAGTACCAATCTCTAACTGTAGAGGGAACCTGTGGAAAAAGAAGATTCAGGAAGATGTGAAACAAAGTGGTGAGAAATGATCTTCAAATGTTGACCCTCACAGAGATGATGACAAGGGGATGAGACTGCTGACAAGGGATGAGTCTGCTGACAAGGGGGTGAGTCCGCTGACAAGGGGATGAGACTGCTGACAAGAAAATGAGACTGCTGGCGATTTGCTGCTAAGTAAAATTGTGGCCATCCATACATACAAGCATGTCCTTTATGGCCATACCCCACTTCACACACACACACACACACACCACAACACACACACAACACACACACACACAACACACACACACACACACACACACCACAACACACACACACAATCTGTCCTCTGTCAAAATTCCCCCTCAACTCATCTTTCCAATACCCCCCCCCCACTACCCATGATCATCACCTGCTGCAGGCTCTTCCATTCTTCCTCATGTGCCTATCAGCACACTCTCCCTGCCCTCACATGTTTACCATATCCTCCTCTCAGCCACTTCAATTTCTCTCACCATCACTTGCTACAGTCACTTCCCCCCACCCCGATATCTAAATATTTCCCCTCACAATCTTATGGAACATCCCCCTCTGTCCCCTTTGTACCACTTACACTCCCCTCCACTGTTCCCTGTGGGTAAATCCCAATGCATCTCCCATAGGAATAATTTATCTCTCTCTCTCCTCGCTCTCTCCTCTCTCCCTCACTCTCTCTCCCTCACTCTCTCTCCCATCTCACAAGTTACTTGATGACCCCACTGGTGTTGGGGCCATGTAAAAAGCACCGGTGTTGGGGGTCACATTAAAAGCATTCAGCACACTCTGTAAAGTGATTCGTGTTAGGAGGGGCATCAAGCCATAGAAACTATGCCAAAGCAGATAATGGGGCTTGGTGCAGCTCTCTTGCTTGCCAGCTCCTGTCAAACCATTTAACCCATGCAGCATGGACGACAGACATAAACTGATGATGATGATGATGATGATGAAAGAGATTGAAATCAAACAAAAAAATCCAAAAATCAAATAATTTTATTTTATTTATTTATATTTTATCTAAATTTGAAATCAAAATTAAAATTTATTTTGATGTTGATGAAGATAGTTTGTTGTCCTACACAATGGAGAATAACTGTGATGACATGGTGCCAGCAATAACTTCATGTATAGCCTGTAAGTTGAAGTCTTCAGCTTTTACCATCCAAGGTTTTTTTTAACCCAATATTTATTTACATGCTATTTATGGCTTCATCTACTTCAAGTTCAACAATTAAAAATAAAATCTATTTCATGTCTCCTACGTTTCTAAATTCTTATGATGTAAACAACATATATAACTCTATGTCTGTGTGTGTGTGTGCGTGCGCGTGTGTGTGTGTGTGCACGTGTGTGTGTGTGTGTGTGTGTATGTGTGTGTGTGTGCACGCATGTGCTAATGTGTGTGTTTGTTAGTGATGAACTACCACATAGTTTTCATCTACCAAATAAATTTACAAAGCATTGATCAGCCCAGTACCATAGTAGAAAACACTTGCCTAGAGTACAGTATCATAGGTTAGAACCCAAAACCATGTGCCTGTAAAGCAAGCTCCTTAACCACAAACACATTATGAAGCACATATACACTTAATCATATATTCACTCACAAGGCATTGGTCAGCCTGTGGCAATTGTAGAAAATACCTGTCTAAGATGTTGTACAGTGGAACTAGACTCAAAACCATATGGTCATGAAGAAAACATAACTAGACAGTCATACCTGCACTGATATTTCATTTGATACAAGGATTTTGTGAACTGGCAAGAAAATAAAATTATACAAAATATTTAAATGATTGAGACTTGTTTTTGTTGTTTTGGGATTGCTTTGATTTTTCTTTTCTTTTTTTTGTAAAGTTACTCCAAGAGTTCAAAGTCAGATTTCTATGTTCCCAAGGCTAAATGAAGAATATGTTTGATCCTTCATTTTACTAAGAATTTTCTATATTTCATCAATGAATATGTCCAAAAGTCTTTTTATCTTCCTGCTAATGCAAGCATAAATGTGTGTGCTTTTTTGGGCTTTCATGATAAGAGTGATGTTAGCTTTAATCACTTAACTTTATGCATCTTACTTTTTCTATTCTTTATATTCTTTTTTTTTTTTTTTACCTTTTCTCGTCTGTTTTTGATGCAATTAATTTCCTATCCATTATTTCCCTTCTTTGTTGCTGCAGCAGCCTCCATTCCCTCTCTTCCAACACTACATTGGCTACAAATAACCAACACAATGTTCTGTTTTAAGGCCATTATATAAATAAAAGCCATACTTAAATGCTATTTTTTCCTCATCTGTGTGTTATTTCTATCTGTTTCTATTTTACCTTGTGCATTTATTAGTTATAAACCATTCTAATTAGTGTCTTTATACTGACTTATACAATGTACTTTTATTGCAAAAATAATTTCTCTTTACTAGGTGCACAGCAATATTTATGGAAGAGAAACATGTATGATTGAATCAAAATCAGTGCATTACTGGTACCTATTTTTATTGATGACATTATAAAGAAAAGTTAACCCTGGTAGAAAATTATTGCAGAATGTCTCTAAATGTTTCACATACAGCAAAGTAAAGCAATTCATTCTGGTGTTCTATAGTTTCTGCTAGTCAACCATTTTTACCATTCTAGTAACAAATATTTCAAACTTGACCACCATTTCTATAAATTCATAAGAGTTGGAATAATCATGGTAGGGGTACTAGCAGTTGTGAATGAAGTCCACTATATATATATATATATATATATATATATATAGCTCTTACTCACAAACCAATATTACATGATAGTGTGTACCGTCATCATAATCATCACCACCATCATCATCATCATCCTCATCATCATCACCATCATAATCATCACTACCACTGTCATCATCATCACCACCATCGCCCTTACCATCTTTGTTGTCATTGTCATAATCATCATCATTGTCATCATGATCAACATCATCATTTAATTTCTATATTCCATAATGTCGTGGGTTGGATGGTTTAACAGGATCCAATGCATCCAAGGACTGTAACAAGCACCAATGTCTGTTTTGGTCCGATTTCTACAGCTGGATGCCCTTCCTAACACCAACGACTTTACAGTGTGGATCGGGTGTTTTGTTTTTATGCTAATCTGCACTACTGTGTTTGCTAAGTAGTTCACAGGATTATGTGCTCTGAAGGAAGTGATGATGGTTGGGGAAATCAGCTTCATGCAAAGGTTTGAGGGGATTACTATAAGAGAATGGGCAGCACAGGATCCTGCCAAGGAATCTTTCACTAACTCCTTTAGGTACCTCTGTTTTCATGAATGTCAGCTTAAAACTTCTGCTTCTCAATCATGTTGCTTTAAGTTCAGTCCTATTGCATGGCATGAGTCTTGTACTGTAGTTCCACATTAACCAATGCCTTGTGAGGGAATTTGGTCAACAGAAACTGAAAGAAGCCTAATTCTGACTCTCTTTCTCTCTCTCTCTCTCTCTCTCTCCCTCTCTCTCTCTCTCTTTCATATATGCATAGACACACACACTTGTTTGAGTTCTGTGTGTGTGGGTGGTTGGGTTTGTGCATGCATGTGTGCATGTGTGTGTGTGCATGTGTAAATGTTTACAAGCTACACTGATGGAAACAAGTATCAGAAATACACATAACAGATTACTGAAGCAACTGAGTTGATAATGACAATAAGAATAAAATCATCATCATCATTTAACCCATGGCATGGGTTGGATGGTTTGACAGGAGTTGGCAAGCTAGAAGACTGCACCAAGCTGCACTGTCCGTTTTGGCAGGATTTTTACAGCTAGATGTCCTTCCTAGCACTAATGATTGGAGTCTTATCTTTAACTTGCTTCAGTAAATATACTTACTTTTAAAACCTGGCACTTATTCTGTCTCTTTTACCAAACCATTAAGTTACTGGGATGTAAACACACAAACACCATATAAACATTATGGAAACTTCTTGTAGTAGAAACTGAAGGAAGTGCAGCAAAAAAATGGTTGAGATCAAAGAAATGTTTGACTAAATTCTGTACAATATTTTATTTTACATTTCTAAGTTCCTAATTAAAGTTCTGAGATTTTCAATTTGGCCTCATTTCTTCACAATGAAAAATAACAAACCTGATACCTGTCGTTAAAAATATGCATAATTATACATAATTATTTGCATAAACTACCTGTATGTAGTTTATGCAAATGATTCTAATAATAGGTATTCTCCTGTCTACTATATCATCGTTGTTAACCTACTGCTCATCCAACCTATTTTTCTGTACTGCCAGTTACCTCCTACTCTCTGTATCTCCCCCAATTGATACATCATTGGTCATCTCCCATCCCTTATCTTCCATTCACTACATCTACCTTTCAAACCTGCTCAAACTTTACAGTTATTACCTACTTCAAATCCCCTCTCCATTCCCATCTCTTACCCCCATACACTCTTGCAACCCCCACCCACTCCCATTCTTGATTCCTCTATCCCCATTCACTTTTAGTCATCTCATAGCTGAGGTTGAGCATTCACCCGAACACTTTATCACCATTATTTTTATCTCTTTATCCAGTTCCATACAATCACTCCCTTCCTCTTTTCTAAAGAGTGAGTAACCATGTAGCTCCTCTACAGCAAGAAACCTACTCTGCTCTGGCCTCTTCCCACATAATTTAACCCCTCATTGCCTAGTGCAACGGCACTCCCTCAGGCCTCCTAGTCTTGCACAATATAAGGTGACTTCAATAGAGCTGGCAGCATGAAAAAAAAGCACCCAGAACATACTGTAAAGTGGTTGGCATTAGGCAAACTAGCCATAGAAACTATTTCCTAAGTAAACAATAGAACATGTTGCAGTCCTTGAACCCATCAGATCCTGTCGAACCATCCAAACCATGCTAGCTTGAAACCTGGACATTAAATGGTGATGATGAGGATGATGATGATGATGGTTGTAAGTCTAGGTAAAATAATTTTAATTTTTATGAATGATTGCATCACCACCACCACCATCACTACCACCACCACCACCATCATTACCACCACCACCGCTACCACCACCACCACCATCATCATCATCATCATCATCACTATCATCATTTTAATGCTCACTTTTCCAAGTTTGCATGGGTAGGACGGAGTTTAACAGATGTAGAGTTTTTTTGGTTAGATGCCCTTCCTGCCACCAAAACTCACCTGTTTCCAAGCAAGGTAATGTTTCACCTAGACCAGACACATTTTCGCAGAATATTGGAAATGAATGACACAGCTTGTATGATGGTGATGTTTATTTACAGTTGTCATGTGATACCAAGGCAAGGAGATGCAAGCATACACACACTCACACTCATACACAAATATATGCATATATTTCAATCATCATCAGTGTTGTCATCACTTAACAGCCATTTTCCATGCTGGCATGGACAATTTGGTTGGATGATTTGACAGGAGGTGGATAGCCAAAAGACTGCACCAAGCTCTTCTGTCTGTTTTGGCATAGTTTCTATAGCGTGATTCCCTTCCTAATGCCAACTACTTTACAGAATGTACTGGGTGCTTTTTACGCAACACCAGCACCAATAAGGTCATTAAGTAATATGTAAGACAATGACAAAGGACCCTCGAGTGATGAAGGAGTAGTATTAAGAGAGGTGCCAGGTAATGAGAGGTTAAGGGATAGAAACAAGTGTCTTTCTGTAGAGGAGACACATGGCTACCCCGTGTGCCAGAGGAGAGAGAGGGAGAGAGGGTAGTGAAAATGTGCCAGGGTGCACCCTCCAGGTACAAGGAGGTGAATGTAAGTGGAGTTGCACAGAGGATTGAACAGGGTGAGTGAGCAAGGTAAAATAAAGTTTCCTTCTTGAGCCATGCCAACTCATAAGGGCTGATTTCCCTGTTTCCATGATGTATAAATTCTGCACCTGGCTGGGACACCAGTCCATCACAGGGTTACTCATTTTTGCCAGCTGAATGGACTGGAGCAATGTGAAATGAAGTGTTTCGCTCAAGAACACAATGCATCACCCTGTCCAGGAATTGAAATCACAATCTTATAATCATGAGTCCAACACCCTACTAAGACATGTACCTCCATAAGTGAGCAAGGAGTTCATAAGGGTGCAAACAGAGAGAAGAAAACAGAGGGAGCAGGGTAGAGAAATGTAAGAAATAGTGAATACAATGTGTATAGGGAAGTGGAAGGATAGCCATGATATTTATTGGCAGGGGGAAGACAGGGAAGAGAGATATGACAAAGTGGCATTGGAGAGCAGGGAAACAAAGAGAGAGAGAGAGAGAGAGAGAGAGAGAGAGAGAGCACAGTGCATAGTGAGATGTAATTTAGTTCATTGGGAGAGGAGTTGGAGATTAATCTAACATGTGGGGGAGAGCATGTAATACACAGCACTTCTAGAAATCAGTTTCATCAGACAAGCTTCTTTCAGTTTCTCTCTACCAAATTAATCCACTCACAAGGCTTTGGCCATAGGTACTACACAGTGGGACTGAACCCAAAAACCATGTGGTTGGGATAGCAAACTTGTTAACTATTCAGCCACACCTGCACAATAACCACATCAGGTGAGATAATTTCAATGCTTGTGCATGATTATAACACTAGATAAGATAATTTGGATAACCTTGGTATCATGCATGAACTAGACAGAATATGTGGAATGAATTTACAATGGGATTGAAGGAGAGGTGAAGACTGAGTAATAACTTTTAGGAGAGTGAGAAAAAAATGCAATACTAAAAAAAAGAACCTACACACCTTTCATAAAAGGTAAAATGAAAACCTTGATCCTATTTATAGTTTTACTATCAGAAACAATTTATTAAACTGTGAGCAATATAGTAATCTAAACAGGTATTGCCACTATGTACCAAAATATATAAATAAATAATAATAATAACTCTAAGAAAAAAGCTGCTCTACTTTGACAGATGTCAACCAGGTGAGGTTTGTTGTCAATGTCATAAGGTGAATGAATAAAGAAAAGTTGAGTATCAGCTATTTAAGACAACAAGAATCGGAACTAGGACTTGTTCTAATGAAGAAAATTTATTGAGGTAAGTGGAGACTCTGATCTCACGATTATAGAGTGGGTTTTTTTCTCATAACCTATAAAAAAACTTGAAATCAAACTGTAATGCACAAGGCATTTTAAGGAACTGGCAGTCAAGTATATCAACCTAATACTATATTGGTACTTTATAGTACTAATACTATATTGGTACTTTATTTTATTGGCCCCAGAGGAATGAATCCAGATCCTCTGGAGCTGGATTCAGAACTGGAAAAAATACTGCAAAGTACTTTTACTAATGCTATAACAATTCTATTGACCCAGCATCCTAACTGTAATATAAATAATAAAAATCTTTTTTTAATTTAAAAAAGTTCTTGGATTCTAGCCACTCATGGCACCTTTTCATAGCAAATTGAACTGAACCAACAAACATTGACTCTTTTGATGCTGAACCATCTTAGTCCACCCATGGTTTTATGATATAAACTTGGTTATTTTAAATTAATCTGAATTAAAACCTTACCATCAAAATTTCATGTTAATTTGAGTATCAAACAAAAACTTAATAACTACAAAGATATTTTATTACATTCTTCATTCTTTTCAAAACTTTATTGGAACAAAAACAGTGAATTTCAACAGAAATATAATAACAAAAAATGTTAGATGAATTAGCTTTGAAAGATATACTGCACTGGTAAGAGGATACAAATTATTGACATGAAATTTGTTCTATACAAATATGTTATACATATATATATATACTGGAGAAGTCTATATGTATGTGTTATGTATGGAATGCTTGTATAGTAATAATTCAAAGTTTTAATTGAGAGCCAAAAAAGATATTTTTGTATTTATGAAGCAAATAACATTGGATGTCATAGGAACTTATATGAATTGATATATTAATTTGCATTGTGAATCTGTTGAAGATTTTCAGAAAAACTTCCAAATCAGAAAGAATGCTTACAATTTCAAAAGTTTATTGGTTAACAGAGATTAAAATGCTTTGAAAGACACAAGAAAGTTGAACAAAAAAAAAAAAATGAATGAAAAGACGTTTTGTGTGACCATGAAATAAAATTACATTATAAAAGTTAGTCGGTCAATATAATGTCTGCAAAAGATTTAAGATGGTTGAAGATTAAAGGTCAAAGGTCTCCAGTTGACAAAAGACAAGAAATGAGATTCCAGATTCACTATTTGAGGATAATATTACGTAAAGCCAGCAAGTCTAGTTGAACAGAAAACCCCCTAGCATCAGACAATGCATATTACATGACAAGATAAAAAACAAGATCAAAAAATAAATCTACCTAAGATTCAACAATTTTCTGGAAGTAGAAATAGAGGCCAGAACTTAATTTATTCAGATTTAATTCTCAAGAATAAAATTACCCATACTTTATAGCTTAAAAATTGCAGTACATGTGAGAGCAAAACCAAATGACATCAACTTTTCTAGTTCTGGTAGTGATTCAACTATAAGAACAAGGTCATTAGCATAGAGAAGCTCCCAAGGGCAGGCAGTCCTAAATTCCTGTTATGGATGGTTTGTACAGCTGTCATCAACTACTCATTTATCCCTAGCTTCAACATTGACCACCAGATAAAGGAACAGGGGACCCTGTCAAAGGCTTCTCTTTACGTCAATAAAAGCCAGGTAAGAGATTTATTTTTGGCTATGTATTTTGCCTGCAGTTGCCTAAGCAGGAAGATAACATCAATAATGCTTCTTCCTGGCACAAAACCAAACTGCATCTTATCTAGACTTCCTTTCTGATTAGTTGAGCTTATGACCCTCTCAGTAACTTTCATCAGTTGGTCCAGCAATTTGATACCTCTGCAATTATTTCTCTTTTACTGTTGTAGCAGTTGACTATAATGCTGCCACACCAGTAATTGGGTATGACTCCCTCCTGGACAACCTGATTAACTATGTGGATGACTAGACAGTATCCCATTTCAGTGGTGATTCCTGATGGGCTGGGGGCTTTCCTTGTCTCCATATCCTTCATAGCTTTATCTACCAAGCTACTGTCTATTCAGATGGCTGGTACCTCCATTGGATCCACATTAGGCAGGCTCTCCTTCTCTCTTGTATTCTCTACACTTAGCAGCCTCTCATAGTGGCACTTCCAAGCCTTGTTCTTTGCAGAATCACTAATTGCAAGTGAGCCATCATCCATGTGAACACACTTCTCTCCTACAACATCTCGATTTTCCCTGACATACTGTCTTGCAAACTGAAGCACCTCAAGCTGTTGATCCTCACACCACAAAACATTGGCAAACGTCTTTGTTTATAATACATTTATAATGATTTTAAGTTGCAGCTGACATACTTAAAATTTTCTTTGGGTTTTTGATATTTCAGGTTTAAAATGATTTGTAGTACTCTAGTTGCCTTTTGGTTTATATATTTGCAAATACTTACCCTTGACAATATTTTTCAAAATATAGTAGTTAATGCCAACAATCTGCCTCTGACCATAAGAAAGTAATAGAGTATCAAATTTCTTTATTGGATGTGAATACTATTCACTCATGGTAAGAGCCACAAATGGCTTTAGGTTGATGGCTTTAAATAGATGGCCTAGCTCTATAGAAATGCCACATTGAGCAAATTCGATTATTTTTTTCTTTTCTTTGTTTCTTTTTCTTTGGTAGTTGTTTTGTTTTGGTTCTGAAGAAAATATAGTTCGGGGTACTGGTTCCCTATATTTTTCAGTTGATCAAACTGAAAAATATAAGATTGAACCATGACTGCAACCAAATATATACCTGAAAGGGATGTAAGCCTATAATAAATACATAAGTGTATATAACCCATTATTTCTGTCTATTGTTATATATGTATTAGATTGTCCAGAAAGTTCTGAGCATTTTTGAGCTAAATCTTTTAACGCTTCATTGAACACACCTGAAACGCAACACAGTAAAAACTTTGGCATTGCTTGAAGTGGTAGTGCATCTCTTCCTCGTTCTTGACTAAAAATAGATTTGTCTTTCATTCCAGTTACCCTTTATTGACATTTGAAGTGGATAAAAAAAAAGTTCATATTTGCATTGTAATGCTTTTCTTTTTTTAAAAAAAGAGAAAATGGTGCAAAGATCGCAAAAGCATTTGTGAAGTTTATGGTGATGATGCTGTTGGTGAATCAATTGTTCAAAGGTGGTTTGTAAAATTTAAAGCTGGGGAGTTTAGCTTGGAAAATGACAGTCGCAGTGGAAGACCTTCAAAATTGAAGGAAGATGTTTTGAAAGGAAAAAACCGAAGGAAACTCAAATGTCATAACTAGAGAACTTGCAGAGGAGTTTGAAGTTTCTAGAAGTACAGCACATGAACACCTAGTGAATCTAGGATACATTTCTCACTATAATATATGAGTCCCTCGCAAACTCTCAGAAAAGAATTGTTTAGAAAATGTATATATAGAAATTATATAGAAAATGTAGTGTGAAAAAGATCCATAAGTTTGCATAAGGATCCTCCAAAACAGCAACCAAAGATGGATATCCATGCCAAAAATTCTATGTTTTGTGTTTGGTGGGATCACAAGGCATTATTTATAATGAGCTTCTCCCACAAAACCATAGCATTTATTCTGATGTGTACTGTCATCAGCTGGCTAATTTGAACCAAAACATCCAAGAACTGAGGCCAGAGATTACCACCAGGAAAGGGGTAGTGTCCCAATAAAACAATGCCCGACCACATATGTCTTTGGCTACCCAAACAAAGTTACATGAACTTGGTTGGGATCTCTTACTCCATCCACCATATTCTCCTGATAGTGTGCCCTCGAACTAACACTTGTTTTTGTCTCTACAAAACACTTAGCAAGGAAAAGTTTGGATGGAGTCAAAATGCATCTAGATAATTTTTTTATTTTTTGCAAAACCAGTCAAATTTTATGTTGATGGAATATTTAAACTGCCTGATAGCTGGGCATAGGTCATTAATAATAATGGAAATGACTTCATTGAATAAAATTTATTGAGAGGTCGATTATTTATATCCCTTTTTGCATATGAAAAAATGCTCAGAACTTTCCGGACAACCTAATATATATATATGTATATATATATATATATAAGAATGAATGTTTTTATATATAATGAACGTGAAATACAGGAAGGGACGAACACGGAACACAGACAAATCATTCGAAGCCTTCAATCTTCAGTCAGACACCGAATCATCATAGCAAATTTCGGCTGTTCAATTCTGATATTTGCTCCAACTCGGCCAGCCCCAAGAAAAAAAAAACTAAGCTGTAAGCATTAGATTTCTTGGTAGAAGACAGGAATGTGAACGCACAAGACGGATGTGAATACAAGAGACGAAAACGAAATTGAAAACAGTAATGAATAAACAAAATATATATAACGGTGGTTGTCATACGACTTTAGACCAAATGAGACAGAAACAACAACAACAACAACAACATAGCTGGCGTAGAAATAATTACGTTTCGGTAGCAGGGACACATGTTGGTTGAGATACGAAGGCCAACAGAATGGTTTAAGAAGCAGCAGGTCGCAGGAGAGAGAGAAAGAGAGACAGAGAGAGAGGAATCAAAGAGGGTGGAAGGCAGGGGACAGAATCAGTGACAAGAGAAAAGGAGAAAGAAGGGATTAAGGAGGATGGGAGGAAGAGGGGAGGAGGATGGGAGGAAGAGGGGAGGAGGATGGGAGGAAGAGATACACACACATATATATATATATATATAAGAATGAATGTTTTTATATATAATGAACGTGAAATACAGGAAGGGACGAACACGGAACACAGACAAATCATTCGAAGCCTTCAATCTTCAGTCAGACACCGAATCATCATAGCAAATTTCGGCTGTTCAATTCTGATATTTGCTCCAACTCGGCCAGCCCCAAGAAAAAAAAAACTAAGCTGTAAGCATTAGATTTCTTGGTAGAAGACAGGAATGTGAACGCACAAGACGGATGTGAATACAAGAGATGAAAACGAAATTGAAAACAGTAATGAATAAACAAAATATATATAACGGTGGTTGTCATACGACTTTAGACCAAATGAGACAGAAACAACAACAACAACAACAACATAGCTGGCGTAGAAATAATTACCGTTTCGGTAGCAGGGACACATGTTGGTTGAGATACGAAGGCCAACAGAATGGTTTAAGAAGCAGCAGGTCGCAGGAGAGAGAGAAAGAGAGACAGAGAGAGAGGGAATCAAAGAGGGTGGAAGGCAGGGGACAGAATCAGTGACCAAGAGAAAAGGAGAAAGAAGGGATTAAGGAGGATGGGAGGAAGAGGGGAGGAGGATGGGAGGAAGAGATACACACACATATATATATATATATATATATATATATATATATATACATATATGCATACATATATATATGTATAAAGTGCCCAGTACACTCTGTGAAGTGGTTGAGATTAGGAAAGACATTCAGCCATAGAAACCACAGTACATCTTATGGCGTTTCTACCTTTGCCTTTTCTACAGGTCGAGCAGGGCCATCTACTTGAAGGGATTTGTGATTTGTCTTTCTTCCTACTTTCAAAGACTTTAGATTTTGCTAAATTGACCCTAAGGCCCTTCAGTTCTAGACCTTGCTTCCACACCCGAAACTTCTCTAGTTCTGATGGTGACTCAGCTATTAGAGTAAGGTCATCAGCATAGAGGAGCTCCAAGGGGTAACCTGTCTTGAATTCCTCTGTTATTGCCTGGAGGACTATGATGAATAAGAGGAGGCTGAGGACTGATCCTTGGTGAACCCCTTCTTCTACCCAGAATTTTTCACTATACTCATTACCAAACTCACCTTACTAACAGCATCCCTATACATGGCTTGTACAGCTCTCACCAACCGCTCATCTATCATTAGTTTCTGCACTGACCACCAGATAAGGGACCAGGGGACTCTGTCAAAGGCTTTCTCCATGTCAACAAAAGCCAAGTACAGCGGTTTATCCAGCTAGGAATTTCTCCTGCAGTTGTCTTAGCAGAAATATAGCATCAGTGGTGCTTCTCCCCGGCACAAAGCCAAATTGCACCTCGTCTAAACTAACTCTCTCCCTAATTAGTTGGGCCATAACTCTCTCTCTCTCTCTTTCTCCCTCTCTCTCTCTCTCGATAGTTCATCTCAATATTTCGATGTCTCATGTCTTGTGTTAAATATATATATAATCCTATAGCTCGCTCCCTAATTTATCGATCAGCCTCACGTCTTGTTAAATATAGAATAAATATATTTATAATTTTATTGCTCCTTACTTATCGATGTCTAAGATAAATTTAGCTCACGTATCTCCCATAAATCTGCAAAATATCTCTCTCAAATTTAGGTATTTTATACCTACTAATAAGTATTCCTTTTCAAAGAAATGAGTGGCGCCCCTACATGGCTGCTAGTTTTCGAGGTGCACCCGCCCTCCCACCCCCTCCACCGATACAGGAAGTCCTCCCACCCCCTCCACCGATACAGGAAGTCCTCCCACCCCCTCCACCGATACAGGAAGTCCTCCCACCCCCTCCACCGGTACAGGAAGTTCTCCCACCCCCTCCACCGGTACAGGAAGTCATCCCACCCCCTCCACCGGTACAGGAAGTCCTCCCACCCCCTCCACCGGTACAGGAAGTCCTCCCAACCCCTCCACCGGTACAGGAAGTCCTCCCACCCCCTCCACCAGTACAGGAAGTCCTCCCACCCCCTCCACCGGTACAGGAAGTCCTAAATTTTCTCATCCTTGTCTCCCATGTACACTTCAAAGTCTTACGCCACCCCCACCTCCTTCCATAAAAGGTAGTGGTCATTCATTGCAAGATATGTTAATGTAGTGTACATGGTTTGAACTTGAGTTTTATTGTTTGTCTATGAATCCTGCCAAACGCAAGTTTTCTTTTCAGGTTCATGAAACTACTAGGGCCAATACCTCTCACACCCTCAGGGTTGGCACCCTCAACATTGGCACACTGAAAGGCAGGTCTGGCGAGATCGTTGAATTGCTTAAACGGAGGTGTGTTGATATATGCTGCATTCAAGAAGTGAGGTGGAGAGGAGGTTCTGCTAGGTTCCTCACAGGCAAAGGACAGAGGTACAAGATTTTCTGGGCTGGGTATACTGACGGGGGCGGGGATGTGGGTATACTTATCGCCGAAAAATGGGTAGATAAGGTAATCGAGGTAGTCAGAGTATGTGACAGAATAATTAAGATTAGATTAGTGCTATGATGAAGCACTAATCTAATCTTAAGTATTCTGTCACATACTCTGACTACCTCGATTACCCCACAACATAGACCGGTAGTTAGTGACTTTAGGATCAGGACTAAGAGGACGACTAGAAGATGACCAGCATGGAGAAGAAAGGTCTGGAAGCTTAAAGATCCTGCGAATGGACAGAGATTTAGAGACATGTTACTTGAAGCCTTTGACGAAATAGAAGGGGGTATAACTACACATGGGGTAAAAGACAACTGGACGCTTCTGAGGGACAACCTGCTGAAAGCCACTGACCAGATCTGTGGCTGGTGCAAAGTCCCCTCAAGACCCAAAATAACGTGGTGGTGGAACAATATTGTTGACAGGGCTATTAGACAAAAGAAACAGGCTTGGAAGGACTGGAAGAACGGTGGTTGCAGGGAAGTGTATCAGACTGCCAGAAGGGAAGCTAAGAGGCAGGTGTATTTAGCCAGAGGGGAAGCAGATAAGAAAAAATTTGCCAATGTTCTGCGCCGTGAGGATGAAAGACTTGAGATATTTCGTGTTGCAAGACAGTGTGTGAGAGAGAATCGTGACGTGGTAGGAGAGAAATGTGTTCTCAAGGATGACGGTTCACTTGCGCTAAATGAGGATGCAAAGAGAGAGGTTTGGAGACGCCACTCTGAAAGGTTGCTGAATGAGGAAAATGAATGGGATAAAGAGAGTCTGCCGAATGTCGACCCAACAGAGGGACCAGCAATCCGAGTTGACAGTTCCTTAGTAGTTAAGGCAATTACAAGCATCAAAACAGGGAAAGCCCCAGGCCCATCAGGAATTACTGCAGAGATGCTCAAAATATCTGGTAGTGTTGGCTATAGCCTAGTCACCCATATAGTTAACCAGGTGATACATGAAGGAGTCATACCCAATGACTGGTGTAGCAGCATAATAGTCAACTGCTACAAAGTTAAAGGTGATGTCCTAGATACAAATAACTACAGGGGTATCAAGCTGCTGGATCAGGTAATGAAGGTTATGGAGAGGGTTATAGCCCAACTAATTAGAGAGAGAGTTAGCTTAGATGAGATGCAGTTTGGGTTCGTGCCAGGGAAAAAGTACTACTGATGCTATATTCCTGGTAAGACAGCTGCAGGAGAAATACCTAGCCAAAGATAAGCCCCTGTACCTGGCTTTTGTTGACATGGAGAAAGCCTTTGACAGGGTCCCTCGATCCCTTATCTTGTGGTCAATGAGGAAACTAGGGATAGATGAATGGTTAGTGAGAGCTGTGCGAGCCATGTAGAGACGCTGCTAGTAAGGTGAGGGTTGTCAACGAGTACAGTGAAGAATTCCGGGTAGAGGTTGGGGTCCACCAAGGTTCAGTCCTCAGTCCCCTTCTACTTATCATAGTCCTCCAAGCAATAATGGAGGAATTCAAGACAGAATGCCCCTGGGAGCTCCTCTATGCTGATGACCTTGCTCTAATTGCTGAGTCACTATCAGAACTGGAGGAGAAGTTTCAGGTGTTGAAGCAAGGATTAAAATCGAAGGGCCTTAGAATCAACCTAGCCAAAACCAAAGTCCTAATAAGTAGGAAGGTAGACCAATCACAAACGCCTTCAGGTAGATGGCCCTGCTCGATCTGTAAAAAAGGTGTAGGTAGAAACTCTATAAGGTGCACCAAGTGTAAGCTATGGACACATAAGAGGTGCAGCAATGTCAAAGGAAGGCTAACTAGGAAAATAGTTTTTGTCTGTGACAGATGCTCAGGAGCAATAAACACTGAAAATCTGCAGAGACTAACTTCTACCACGTTCCAGGGAGAAAAACTAGAAGTAGTTGATAGCTTCCGCTACCTAGGTGTAACTGCTAGAGTAAGAATAGCCTGGGCAAAGTTCAGAGAGCTCTTACCCCTGCTGGTGACAAAAGGCCTCTCGCTCAGAGTAAAAGGCAGACTGTATGATGCATGTGTACGTACAGCCATGCTACATGGTAGTGAAACATGGGCTGTGACTGCTGAGGATATGCGTAAGCTCGCAAGAAATGAAGCCTAATAATCTAATATATATATTCATATGTCTAAAATAGGTCGAATTAAAAAGCAAGTAAAATATAAAACACTAAAAATACGACCAATTATTTCATACGGATACTCTACTGGACAACTCCCAATCCATGTTAAAATAAAAAATACACAAATTAAAAACCAAAAACAAAACTGTCCTAAAAAATTATAACATAACCCTATACACCCTCTAACATGTAAAAACGGACAAACAAACAGCACAACAATAGATATTCCTAAACTAACGATGGATGTGTAATGTCAGTGTTCATAATCGACAGAGTGTAAGTACCTTGAGAGAAAAGTTGGACCTAAGAAGCATCAGTTGTGGTGTGCAAGAGAGACATTTGCGCTGGTATGGTCATGTGACGAGAATGGCTGAAGATAGTTGTGTGCAAAAGTGCCACACCCTAGCAGTTGAGGGAACCTGTGGAAGAGGTAGACCCAGGAAAACCTGGGATGAGGTGGTGAAGGACGACCTTCGAACTTTAGGTCTCACCAAGGAAATGACTAGAGACCGAGACCTATGAAAGTATGCTGTGCGTGAGAACATCCGGCAGGACTAGTGAGACTATAACCCGTGGCCTCTACCTGGTATGTAGCCAGTCGACTTATACATACCTTTCCTTCTTGGGACACAAAACTCCACTTGTGAAGACCCATTGAGGCAAGTGAAAATCAAAATCAAAATCAAACCAAATCAAATCAGATATCAGAAAGCAGAACCAAAATCGAGGTCGATCAACATCAATGGAAATTGCAGCTGTGATACCAGTGCCGGTGACAAGTAAGCGAACCATCCGATCGTGGCCGTTGCCAGCGGCGCCCCGACTGGCCTCCGTGCCGGTGGCACGTAAAAAGCACCATCCGTCCGTGGCCGTTTGCCAGCTCCGTCTGGCACCTGTGCGGGTGGCACGTAAAAAGCACCCACTACACTAACGGAGTGGTTGGCATTAGGAAGGGCATCCAGCCGTAGAAACACTGCCAGATCAGACTGGGCCTGATGCAGCCTTCTGGCTTCACAGACCCCAGTTGAACCATCCAACCCATGCTAGCATGGAAAGCGGACGCTAAATGATGATGATGATGATGATGATGATATACATGATATGCTTCTGAGACCCTTTCCTTTTCTAGCTGCATCTTTAAAAAATATCAACACCTTATCTAATTAGTAACCCCACTCCATGAAATCAATAAAACAGGTCAGATAATCTTTCTCTGATCCCAATGTCAATCTATGGAAAGTAACTGGAAGCTAACAAAACTCTTAATCATGTAATGCTACCACTACATACAATGACGGCATGTCCTTACAACTACTGAATCTTAAATCAGACCTCAATGTCTGAAAGAAGAAAGGATGTATTGAAAAATATAGTCCTAGTTATACTGTGCCTCAAAAAGTGAATGCAATGGTTTTGTAATGCTACTGCTACTTACAGTTACAATGATGAGTTGTCCCTCTGTGAAATTGGGTCATTTGAGTGCAGAGTATTTGTTGAAGATATGATGTAATAATATCAGCCACTAACTTATTGACTGATTGTTTGGTATTTCAATACACAACTCTCCTCTCCTGATATGTTATCTTAATCAATTAATTAATTAATAATTTCGATTTTGACATTAGTAAACACAATGAAACTAGCCTCTGATTTAAATTTCATTCCCAGTTTGAGTGTGAGGAAGGAAATTAACATTCACACACCTGCATATAAATATATATATATATATATCATCATCGTCATTTAATGTTTTCTTTCCATGCTGGCATGAGTTGGACGGCTTGACTGCGAACTTGTAGGCCAGGAGGCTGCACCATGCTCCAATCTGATTTGGCAAGGTTTCTATAGCTTGATGCCCTTCCTAACGCCAACCACTCTGAGAGTGTAGTGGGTGCTTTTTACATGCCACCAGCACAGGTACCAGTCAAGCAGCACTTGCATCAGCCACACTCAAATGATGCTTTTTACATGCCACCAACACGGGTGCCAGTCAGGTGGCACTGGCATTAGCCATGACTATGATTTCACTTGGTTCAACAGTGGATGAAGTGTTTTGCTCAAAAGCACAATGTGTTGTCAAATCTGGGAATCAAACACACAATCTAGTGACCATGAGCACACAACACCCTAACCACTAGGCCACATACCTTCATGTATATATATGTATATATATATGCAATATATGGTATAATTAGAAACAGAAAATTTTAGCCATTTCTCCACAGACTGAAAAATTGTTGAACAACCTTAATCGATTTTCAAACCTTATTGGATTTTCATCAGAGGCATCCAAATCATTCTGTCAGTCTCCAGAGAAACTGACAGCCAAATGGTTTATATACTCAACAAGTACAGCAGTTACCCTATGAAAGTGTCCCTAATTTGCATACTGAAAGTGTTTCACACTTTATAAATACCCATGGTCTGTGAACGGGTATCTTAGTCCACACAGTATCAAGGTACGATATAATATATAATACATGGTCAGTAGTTCATATATATGAAAAAGAAGCACACCCTAAAACATTAGGGCACCTACATTCAAGTCTGACAATCATTGATACTGCTAAGCGCTTTATAGGTGAGAAACCAATGGTCACTCAGCTTTTAACCTCCTATATATATATATATATATATATATATATACTTGTACACACAATATATATCCAGGTTGTATATTTCATGCATATTTGATAAATACACACACCCACTGAAAACAGTAAATTCCTTTTATAAAAATCTTGTTGCATTTGTCACAAAATAATCTGGTTGAACTCATATTTTGTATAGAAACAGTGTAAGTAAAGTTTGTATGTTAGGTTTAGTATAGTAGCACACAATGTGACAACACCCATCATGTAACACTGGTGGGTTTGTCACAATCAAGTCTCACTAATTCTAATCTGTCAAGTGGAACAGAGGATGATCTCATGATTAGCCTTACAAATTTTTGTGTCTTAATGTCAGGTGACAACATTTTTGGTGCCAGCATTCACTCAACAGTGTCACCCTTAACTTAAGGCACAAAGAATATTATCAAGCGATATTAAACACATGGGTTTAGTAGATAACTTACAAACATTTGTAAGCCTAATAACATGATCATTGTCTGCCAATCAAATTGTATCCTAAACAGATACTAATCTGAACCATGTTCTCTCTATAAAATCAAGAGAATTTTCAAACCCCAATAAAAAATGAAACAGTTGCAGTAGAGCCCCACATCTTTCTATCTCACTTAATTTTTGAAAATCGGAAAAATTTGTGAAACTAGTTAAGCCTTTAAAAATAAGCTATCTAAAAGACTCTCAGTGTATTTTCAACTTCTTTGTGTGTGTGTGCATGTGAGCATGCATGAGTGTGTGAGAGAGAGAGAGAGAGTGAGAGTGGTTTGTATTTCCCTTGCATTCACTGGTATTAAACAATGGCTTCCTGACAGTGTTATTTATTTGCAGTCCACCATAGAGGCAAGTCTTGGTTTCTTGGCATGTCTTGATATGTTACACAATTTCATAGATATGTAAAGATAAACATTCGTACATGCTACAATGAATTCTACGGTTGGCTGTCGGGTATGCTATATTGTGTTTTTTCCTTACATGTCTTGAGTTTGTTGCACTGAAGAGCATAGAATGCATATTCTGCATTGATTGCGAAATCACAGGTGATATGTAACTAAATTCTGTTTTTAAATGACTTGCTTTGAAGTTTTGCATTCGGTACAATTTGTTTATTTTAGTAGTTTTGACTGCGAGAGTCCCTCCTAGCGTGCGGTACCTATGAATAATAGTACCCTCTATATAATATAAATAAATATTTTCAAAGTGGAAAAATTTACAGATTTTTTCTCTTACGAAGTTTTTCTCGCTAACTACTGATAATTTCTTATAAAGATTTTATCCTTAATTTTAAAAATATATATATATATTATATATATATATATATATATATATATTATATATATATATATATATATATGCATATATATATATATATATATATATATATATACATATATATATATATATATATATACATACACACGCACATATATATATATATACACATATACACATATATATACATATGTATGTGTGTGTATACATACAACATATACATATATATACATACGTACAGGCATACATGTATGTGTGTGTATCACCTCAGCCCTAGGAATTATGTGCAATTTGATATTGACAATCAGTTTGATGGGGTGAAGGAGGTGGAGGTGTTCTCTTATCATTTTCTCCTTTTAATCTATATTCTTTCTGTTTTATTGGAAACATGTGTCTATGGCACCAAGTTTTAATTAACATCTAACATCCTTCTAGCGTTGTTTCTTCAAATCAATCTGCTACATGGACAACTGCTAAGTTTCTTTTTTTTATATTTGATTTGATAAAAGAATTTAATCCTCCAAGAAGGCAGATATTCAAGTATTAATAGGTATACAATGATATTGATAGATATGCAATTAGGTCTACAAGCAATATTAAGAGATATATCAACAGATATACCAATATTGGCAGTAATACTAGTAGACATACAAATGTTAATAGGTCAACTGTGTTATCAAATCAAATTCATGACATCAGGATTTTATTTGTGTGTGCATGTCTGTGTGCATGCATGTGTGCATGTGTGTGTGTGTTTGCACATGCACGCATATGTGTGAATGGAATCCTAATCAGAATTTCCTTCAGTCTTGTGGTAAAACTTAATCAATTGCTCTTTAGGGTGACATTCCAAGTAGTCCTTGAGGTGGAAAGAAGGTGGAACCAATCTTGCTTTTCAACTATACATGGCCATAGCAGTTGTGATGGGGATAATGGTAGAGAATGAGTGATAAATAGGTCTTCATTTCTTCTTATGTTCTTAAGAAATGTTTTGAATGCTTTAGTGTTTTTTTAAAAATATAACTGCTTGGTTCCCAGGAACATAAGTAATTTAATTAAATTCTGTTCCTTAGCATTATTTCCGCTCTGTCCTCTAGCATATTTCTTTCTATCTCTTTCTACCTGTTTCAGTCATTAGACTGGGGACATGCTGGAGCACCATTTTGAAGAATATTTAGCCAAATAAATCAACTCCAGAACCTTTTTTTATTTTTTAGCTTGGTACTTATTCTATCAATCTCTTTTGCTATATCCACTAAGTTACAGGGATGTAAACATACCAAAACCAGTTGTCAAGCAGTAGTGAGAGACAAACACAGAAACAAAAACACACACAAATATATATATACACACAATCATACATATATATATATATATATATATATATATATATATATATATACACAGATCTAATCAGCATGCTTGCCTCCATGGGATTGAGAATCACCACAGAGACCAACCTCACAACTGCAGACTTCTTAGACATCATACTCGACTTGGGCTCCAGTACATACAGACCCTACTGCAAACCAAATGAGAGGCTAATGTACATCAACACAGCCTCCTGCCACCCACCCATTGTGTTTAAACACATGGCAAAGTATGTTAGTAAGAGGATCACAAATCATTTTTACCCTTTTTAAATTATTTACATGTCTGTTCGATTGTTTCACATTACTTTATTCATTAAAACTTCAGAAGTTCTTACAACTTTGGTTGCCATAATGCTTTGCTTTGTTTAATATAAACTCCTCCTCCTAATGTTTTGCCTTCATTTTGTGATAGACAGCTATCATGCAGCTATCATTTAGAAAATGTCAGATTCTAAATCCTGTTTTCTGATTAGGTAAAATTGATTAATCTTTAAACCTCAGTAACACTTTTCTGCAATGTTTCTGGAACAATTAAATAACAAAATCGAATTTAATGTGGAAAATTATTTCAATATACCAAATTTGAAAATTTTGACATAATTTTAAAATCTCACAATGTGACAGCAACAGGGAAGACCCCACAAAAGTAGAGACAGACAGTTATAGGACATCACACACACACACACACAGTTACAAATGTACACACAGGTAATTACGAGTTTAAAATGGTGTATAGTAATCATATATATGCATGTGTGTATGTATGTACATGCACTATGCTTATGCTTATCTCTTGCTTCCCATTGCTCTGCTCACTGTATCACTGCTATCCTGTTTTTCCCTCACTACCTCTATATACCCAGGTTTCACCAGTCACAACATTCCCCTCGCTCAGAGTAAAAGGCAGACTGTATGACGCGTGTGTACGAACAGCCATGCTACATGGCAGTGAAACATGGGCCGTGACTGCTGAGGATATGCGTAAGCTCGCAAGAAATGAAGCCAGTATGCTCCGATGGATGTGTAATGTCAGTATTCATACTCGACAGAGTGTAAGTACCTTGAGAGAAAAGCTGGACCTAAGAAGCATCAGATGTGGTGTGCAAGAGAGACGTTTGCGCTGGTATGGGCATGTGGCAAGAATGGATGAAGATAGTTGTGTGAAAAAGTGCCACACCCTAGCGGTTGAGGGAACCTGTGGAAGAGGTAGACCCAGGAAAACCTGGGACGAGGTGGTGAAGCACGACCTTCGAACTTTAGGTCTCACTGAGGAAATGACTAGAGACCGAGACCTCTGGAAGTATGCTGTGTGTGAGAAGACCCGGCAGGACAAGTGAGACCATAACCCGTGGCCTTCTACATGGGATGTAGCCAGCCTACTTATGCATACCTTCCCTTCTTGGGACACAAAACTCTACTTGTGAAGACCTGTTGAGGCAAGTGAGAATCAGAATCAGAATCAAAATCGATCAATGGAAATTGCAGCTGAGTTACCAGTGCCGGTGGCACGTAAGAGAACCATCCGAACGTGGCCGTTGCCAGCGCCGCCCTGACTGGCCTCGTGCCAATGGCACGTAAAAAGCACCATCCGTTCGTGGCCGTTGCCAGCCTCACCTGGCCCCTGTGCCAGTGGCACGTAAAAAGCACCATCCGTTCGTGGCCGTTGCCAGCCTCGCCTGGCCCCTGTGCCGGTGACACATAAAAAGCACCATCCGATTGTGGCCATTTGCCAGACTCGTCTGGCACCTGTGCCAGTGGCACATAAAAAGCACCCACTACACTCATGGAGTGGTTGGCGTTAGGAAGGGCATCCAGCCGTAGAAACATTGCCAGATCAAACTGGGCCTGGTGCAGCCTTCTGGCTTCCCAGACCCCAGTTGAACCGTCCAACCCATGCTAGCATGGAAAGCGGACGCTAAACGATGATGATGATGATGATATATATATATATATATATATATATATATATATATATATATATATGTCACAACTTATAAACAAGGGCAAAAGAAAATTATTTCTAACAATGTATTTCTGTAGTGGGTATATAATATGTGGAAATTGATGATTTAAAAGTCTGTTATTAGCATATTGGCATAGAAATAATTTTCTTTTGCCCTTGTTTATAAGTTGTTTATAATTTTAACCTTTAAAGGTATTTTAATATGCTGCCAAATTTTTGGTGAAATTTTTTTCTGTAAAAAACTTCGTCCTATATTAGTAGTAGATATATATATATGTGAGTGTGTGTGTGTGTGTGTGTGTGTCTGTGTGTGTCTGTGTGTGAGTGTTTCTTTGTGATAGACATCAGAAAAGCCACCTACCCCTCTCTCCTTAAAGGTACATATTCCTCACACCCACCTTCTGTGTGTGTATGTGTGTGTGTTGTGTATGTATTTACAAAAGTATGCATGCAGCATTGCATGTATATGACAGCTGTATTAAAGTCACTATCCCATTGTCACTCAGTATTTGTTGCTTACATAATGCTGTTATCATCTTCTCTAAGTCACACTCACTCTGCTACTGCATTTCACTCCAACTAATACTTTTTTGCACCCTTCTCATTTTATCATATAATTCGCCCAACTCCATTATAGATTTTTATTGAAATCCAGTTAGTCTAGTATTGAATTGGATGTTAGTGTAACATATATATATTATCAGCAGCAGCAGTGTCTAACATCCACTTTCGATGCTGCCAAGAATTGGATGATTTGAGTGAAAACTTGTGAGCCAGGGAGCTGCACCAGGTTCCAATCTGATTTGGCAAGGTTTCTATGGCTGGATGCCCTCCCTAACACCAATCACTCCAAGAGTTAGTAGATGTTTTCTATGCACCACTGGCATGGGTGGTGCCATTGACCTGACACCAGTATTAGCCATGACTATGGTCTCACTTGGCTTGACAGGTCTACACAAGCATGGTATATCACCTGCCACTGCCTTCATGAGGTCCAATCCTTGAATGGTGCTTTTTATGTGCCACCAACACAGGTGCCAGTCAGATGGCACCAGCATCAGCCATGACTACGATTTCACTCAACTTGACAAGTCTTCACAAGCACAGCATATTGTCTAACATTTGAAGGGTGCTTTTAACATACCAGTTACATGACACTGGCATCAGCCCTGACTACAATCTCACTTGGCTTGATAGGTCTTCTCAAGCATGGCATATTGCCAAAGGTCTCAGTTGCTTCTCATTGCCACTGCATGACATCTTGGGCAAGTGTCTTCTATTATAGCCTTGGGCCAACCAAAGTGCCTTGTGAATGGATTTGGTAGAGGGAAACTGAAAGAAGCTTGTCATATGTGTGTGTGTGTGTGCGTGCGTGTATATTGTGTGAGTGTGTGTATTTTCGTGTCTGTGTTTGTCGCCCATCACCGTCTGACAACCAGTATTGATGTGTTTACATTCCCATAACTTAGTGGTTCAGCAAAAGAGACCACCAGAATAAGTACCAGGCTTTAAAGAGAAAGGTACTGGGGTCGATTCAGACCTCGTCATGATGGTAGTCTAATGACTGAAACAAACAAAAGATAAAAGATACACACACACAACAATGTTGATGATGATGATGATGATGATGATTATATATATATATATATATATATATATATATACACACATATATATATATACATATATATAATATAATATAATATACATATACACAGACATGACAGAAGTAAAAAGACACCCTTAAAATCATTAAAATTTATTTAACTCAGAAATTATACGTACAAATTATTTATTAATTGTTATAATGCGCATATTTAATATTTAGTAGACATGTCTACTAAATATATATATAAATACACTTAACTGGTTTCGCATTTGATTTTCAAAAGTGTAAGGTATGAAGAGTTGTGTCCCAAATTGTGTCTATTCTGGACTGTGTTGTAAAAATTGTTTGTTTTTAGAGATTCTATCTACCAATTTGTGTTCTTGAGCAAAACACTTCATTTTATGTTGTTCCAGTCCTCTCAGCTATAAATGAGTCCCAGCAATAACTGCTTTGGACTAGCTTCCTGTTCAGAAGATGAGGAGTGTTGTAACCTCTGCTGCTAATACACATTGAAAATCAGGTCCTTATGAGTCCAAGGGACAGACTGAAGTCTAACCCTAATGTATACAGAAATACTATTTCATCATTTCTGTTTAGGTTTTCAACTTTCCTTTTATTTTACTCTCATCCCACTTCTACAATGATGTGGTAGACTAAGTTAAACACACATATAATTTTAAATTATCTTAGGCATTTTAAAAAAAACAAATACTTATGTGATTGAATAATAGAGTTTCAAATGCCAATAAAATTGATTTCTCTGAAAATGAAAAATGAAAATTTTAAGTTAACTTTTAAAGGGAAATGGTTTAACAAAAACTACAAAACAGTTTAATATAAACAAAGTAACTGCTAGAAAAAATAAAGGAAACAAAAACAAAATCAGAGTCAGTATAATCATTGGCTCTCCAATAAATTTAGATTACACATTAAGTAATTGTAGTCACATTATGAAAACAATGGCAAAAGCTCTATCATTTTGTACAGAAGTATTACAACAGTACCCATATTTATACATACAAACATATATACATATGTATATAACCATACATACACACACATAATATGTCTATTATTCCCAAGCAACATTTATATTTTTGATGTAGGTGCAGCCAGAATAAATGGTACTGTCCATGTGTCAAAACTATAATGGTATCTTTTGGCAGCTAAGGATGGGACATGTAAATTCGTTGTTTGTTTATATGTATATGTTCTTTCTTGTTAACCTTGTGTATCCTGTTTTCTCATTGTTTTTGGAGTTACCCTCCATTGAGATTCTGGTTCTCATAAGGATTAGACTTGTTCAGGGAATATATAGTTTGTTGGCTTCATTGCATAGACACACATGTGCGCACACACACACACACACACACACACACACACACATGCATGCACACACATGCACATATGCATGCACACACACACACACATACACATAAGCAATAATTATATTTACTACCCTCATTGTAATAAATAATTACTTAAATTTTTTAATGATTTTTTTTTTCTTAGCAACTCTTTCAAATTTTGGTACAATGGGAGGAATCTAGTTAATTTTATCAATCCCATTACTTAACTGATACTTTATTATCGACCCTGAAAAACTGAATGACAAAGTTGACCTTAGCACAATTTGAAATCACAATGTAAAAAGCCAAAACAAATGCTGCTAAACATTTATCTGATGTACAAACAATTCTGGCAGTTCACAACTATCATATCATTAAAAATGCATTTCCCTCTGTTAACATAATTTCAGCTTGCTTGTTGACTCACAGTACCAATCTACCATGTAAACCAGCAGGAAAACTGCACACACACACACACACACACACACAAACACACACTCATGTGCACATATACCACCTAAAAAGATGGAACTTGTGTGAAGACATAAGACAAAGTATTGAAGGTCGATCTGAAGACACTGAGCCTTGCTTTATGAAGGAGATGAAAAAGTACCTAGATATCTGGTGCCTTGCTGTACTCAAGAAGATCTGTCTCCCACAACAGAATTGACATTAATGTTGGTGTCACTTAAAAAGCACTCATACTGGTGCCATGCGCTGGTGCCACATAAAAGGCACCCAGTACACTCTGTGGGATGGTTGGCATTAGGAAGGGTATCCAGCCATAGAAACCATAAGAACAGACAATGGAGCCCTGTTGTGGCCCCTGGCTTTGCCATCTCCAGTCAAATCATCCAACCCATGACAGCATGAAAAACAGACATTAAATTATGATGACAATGATGATGTTACATAAGATGCAAGGTCAGGTAAGTATGGAGGGTGTGGTAGGACACCCTAGCCAAACTATATGAATTTCTGCTAGGTCTTTAAGGACTTATGAAGTCTAGCATTATCCAGAAGGAATATGATACCATTTGATTAGTCAATGATGAATGTTTTTCATCAATTATTTTCTTTAATTGTTCTAATTGGGAACAATAATTGTCTAAATTCAATGTATTATTTTACAGAAGGAGCTTGTAAAACATAATGCTCTTCCAATCCCACCAGATACAGAGCTTCACCTTCTTTGGATAATGACCAGCTCTTGGAATGGTTAAAGGGGTGCATTTCATTTTCTCCAGGAGTCATTTCACTCCACATTGTTGTAAACTATCCATTTTTCATTATCTGTGATCACTCTTTTCAAAAGTCCATCATTTTTTGTTGTATTGGAGCAAAGAAACATCATAGTGATTCATGTATCCAAACATGTTTTTTGCACCCTTCTCATAGTGATTCATGTATCCAACTGTTTTAAATGTCTTATAAAACTCATATGAGATGTGTGGAGTATCTCTATGATGTCTCACGTCATGTGATCTGAATTATTTTTGATTAGCATTCCATTTTGATCAACCTCAACAATTGTAGACTTGCTGGAATGCTCATGGTCTTCCAGATCAAAATTTTCACTCCTAAACTTAGAACACCACTTACAAACAATCCTCTCAGCTATGGCACCATTTACATATCCTGCACATATCTTTTTTGCTGTTTGTACAGCAATTTTCCTTTCCATAAATAAGAGAGCATCAAATGATGAAAATGCATCTCATTTTACTTCATTTTCACTTTTAGCATAAAAACAGTAGAAATAAACTATCCACATGGTAATCATACAGAAAGACATGTTGAAATATGTCACCCTTTACAAAATATATGTGGCATACACTTCTGTCATTTGAGAAATGAAATCACATGTTTAAACACTACCAATTGAAAAATGGTATGAACTTTTGTTCCAACCCATATATATATATGAATGCAAATAAACTGCATTCAGGTCTTTTGTGATGGAGAGTGAAATAGTTTGAGATGCAAAGCTAGGTTGCAAAGCTGGGTTGCAGTCATTCTTCCAAGGATGGCATCAAGTATTATCTCTTCTTCATGGCTGAGTATACTGCAATAAGGAAAGTACCCAGCAGTAAATAGGTGTGTCTAAGTGATATGAAAATGTTTAAATTAATGGTGTTATTGAAATGAATAGTCTAGCAGGGTACAAAGACAGGGTGTAAATTTAGCACACCAAGAGACAGGACCTATAAGAATAGGGTTCAGTTCAACTGTTAAATTAGTCAGTGGTTCAAAAAGCCAAGGAGGATGCCAGTGAATTGAATTTCACATCTTCCTTGAATTTTGAAAAGATCACTCCTACACATGCAGCCTGAGCTCAAAAGAAGTTTTTGTTCTACCTTGTGAAAGTTCTTTTGGAGGCTGGCTCTGTCAAGAGTTTACCATCCACCCTATAAATGGTTTGTGAAGAATACACTCATAAGTAGTGACTGTTGAGGACTCATGTCTACTATGTTACAGTCTTCCAGGACCAATCTTTACCATGAAATGTGACTGAATGCTCAGGGTCACAGCTGGCCAAATAGAATTTCACAGCATAAACTGAAGAGTTAATGGTTCAAATCCTATCCTTGGCATTATTCTATTCACTGCCAAGGTACTTAACTCACACTAACTCAGTCTATCTAGATGTAAACAGTCATCACAAACAAATCGGTGTCTCAGCATGGCCACAGTCTAATGACTGAGATAAGTAAAAGATAAAAGATAGAGATAAAGTTGAAATAGAGGGATCACTGTGTAGCTGGAGCCAGGAATAACTGGGTTCAAATCCGAGTATGTGTATGTATGACATAGTAAGAGGATGTGAGCTTTTGCAAGGCTGAACTTGTCCTAGATTATACAATTCCGTGAGAAAGTCATCTTTCTTCTCATTCTTCCATCTAACGATAATGGGATTCATTACCACTAGGTAGGAAATTATGTGTTTGAAGAAAGTATATGATAATTATATAAATATATGTGTGTGTGTGTGTAGAGGCACAATGGGCCAGTGGTTAGGGCAGCAGACTCGTGGTCGTAGGATTGCGGTTTCAATTCCCAGACCGGGCATTGTGAGTGTTTATTGAGCGGAAACACCTAAAGCTCCATGAGGCTCCGGGGGGGGGGGTGATCCCTGCTGTACTCTTTCACCACAACATCTCTCACTCTTTCATGGTCACTTAGCCAGCGGGGTGGCATCGTTTGAAGACTAAAACTATGTGAAGCGCATTGTGACCAGTGATGTGTAGCAACATCTGATAGCCTGGTCGGTCACAGTGATCACAGTGATATATATATATATATATATATCATCATCATCGTCTGCTTTAACGTTCGCTTTCCATGCTAGCATGGGTTGTACAATTTTGGCGAACCAGAGGGCTGGCGAACCAGATGGCTGCACCAGGCTCCAATCTTGATTTGGCAGAGTTTCTACAGCTGGATACTCTTCCTAATGCCAACCACTCCGAGAGTGTAGTGGGTGCTTTTTACGTGTCACTGGCACAGGGGCCAGTCAGGTGGTACTGGCAAGGTACCAGTCAGGTGGTACCTGGCTCAAATCTTTTTACACATGCCACCAGCACAGGTGCCAGTAAGGTGACATTGGTAAAAATCATGCTCAAATGGCACCCTCTTGTGTGCCACCGGCATGGAAGCCAGTTGGCTGCTCTGGCAATGATCACACTTGGATTGTGCTCTTGGCACCCTACTAGCCCGGGCCCTAGTGCCAGTATATATATATATATATATAACGGAAAGCTTACGAAAATAAACAAAAGACGAAGGCAGGTGGAGTACAAACAAACAATTGTATTAGTATGGCGCTCAGGAATAGAAATAAAACAAGTCTTTTACGTTTCGAGCCTACGCTCTTCAACAGAAAGATACACAGAAAAGATACACGGAGAGAAACAAGGAGAGGAAAAAATGCATGCAGGAGCTAACGATTCAACATGGCAGTCTGATTTCGGCCAGAAGTCAGAGATCAGACGTTTGACACAAGAGGGATAGTAGGGGAGATAACAAGGTCAAATGACCTCGCCCCAACATAAGGGTGCGTGTGTGTATGAGAGAGTATGTATTGTGTGTGTGTGTGTGTGGTGTATAAACATAAATACCAAGAGTATTCTAAGCAAGGATATTGGCTCAATTCAAAAGTAATTGTACCAAGTCTACACTAGACAACAGAACGGAGAGGCTATGGAAAAAGAAACAGCAGCAGCACTACTACCACCACCAACAACAACGACAGCAAAAACAGCAACAACAGCAGTAGCAGCAGCAGCAACAACAACAAAATGGTAAAATGTTTAGCTTAAGCGGTCGTCTGGATAAGTGCCCAGAATCTCTTGTAGACAATTTGACAAACTGTAAAGCAACATTATTTATTCAAATAGTGGAGCAGGAATTGATATAATATTGATATAATATATACAAAGAGTTGATATAATATTGAATTTACTTGTTAGTTATTTCTTTTTATGATTAACTTAACACTAAAAGGGATTTGTGGTTAAGACAGAAAATATATATGTTAATGGTATATATTGATGAAATATGCAAATGGTATATGTTAATGAGATATAAATGAGATATATTAATGAGGTATATGTTAATGAGTGATGTCAGTCCCTTACAATAGCATAGCTACAGTTGTCTTCAGAGAATCTGCAACAATTATTGGTTTAAAATTTTGGCACAGGGCCAACAATTTCAGGGAAGGAGTAAGCCAATTACATCAACCCCAGTGCTCAAGTGATACTTATTTTCTCAACCCCAAAAGGATGAAAGGCAAAGTTGACCTCAGCAAAATTTAAACTCAGAACATAAAGACAGACAAAATGCCACTAAACATTTTACCCAACATGCTGACAATTCTGCTAGCTTGCCACCTTGGAATTTGCAATTTGCCACCTTAAAATTAAATTGTCTTGTGTGAGTTCATGTATCTGTTTGTGTGCATTTAATTTTTCGAATTTAGTTTTTATCGATATTAGTACTTTTTGTTTCCTCCTTGTCCTCCACCTCCTCTTTTCCTTCTTCTTTCTTCTTCCCCACAATAATGTGCTGTTATCATTTTCTTTGCTTATTTATCAGTTAGAATAGCAGGAGCAATGCCTATGACATTATTTAGGTTCACCACCTCCACCACCAACACCCAACACTGCTACTACCACTCTCACCATCACCTGCCACCATGCAGGATCAATCAATGTTACAAATTTTCAAGATATGTAAGAAAGATGGAAACATCTATTTTATACAGTCAGATCATGGATAATGAAAGAGAGAGATCAACCGGACAAAGCTGTTTCAACTATTATTACAGTTTCATCAGCAATCATTTACTTTACATTTTTTGTAACCATGAACCTGTGTTCATAACTATTGTTGATACACTTATAGATAAAATCAAGTAGACAAATATGTATATTTGACACAATTCAGCAGTTAGTATTGTTACATAAATTACTGATATGCCAGAAGTGCTTATCTTTCATACTTTACTATACGTCTGGAAGTGTATTCCACCAAAAGATGCTGTCAGAAGAATTTCCAATTATATGCAGACTAAAACAAGAATATGTCTTTGGCACCTACACTATTCTCCTTGTATCTGGTTGCAGTGTTTCATGAAGTTCCTTTAGACAATCCAGGACTTGACATTAAATATAGATATAATGGAGGACTTTTCAATCTTAGTAGACTTTGATCAAAACTTCTAACACACATGCAACACATCTCAGAACTTTGATCTGCTAATAACGATGCTGTCCTCTGTCATTCAAAAGAAAATCTCCAACAGTCTATGAACAACTCTGCTATGGCCTACAATCGCTTTGGCTTTACAATAAACATCAAGAAAACCAAGGTCCTTGCACAACCGGCACTAAGTACCATCTTACTAGGTTTTGATGTTTCCATCTTAGATACACCTTTTACAAAAGTAGAGCATTTTTCATATCCAGGCAGCTTTTTATCAAACAAAGTGCACCTCAGGAAAGGATGTGGAACACAGAATTAGAGCTGCACACAGAACATTTGGAAAGCTAATCAAATGCATCTTCAACAACAAAGATTTTAACTTAGCAATGAAAATTATGGTTCACTAGCAGGACCCCTGTATATTTCACAGAATTAATGGTAAACTCATTGGGCTATTTTTGAAAACTGTATCCCAAAACCCTGAAAGCGTAGCCTGTGTTGTGTATGTATCAAAAAACAGTCGCTCATCTGCTACTCATTGAAAAGTGAAAGAAACTGGAATATAGTGATTACTTAATGCACATTATATATGCACTTCATATACTTTATGCACAATTTTATAGACTTAATGCTCAACACTCTCCCTCTTTCTCTCTCACTCTTCACCTTTCTCTTTAGCTAATCACATGAAAATGTGACAGATGGGCTAAATAACGGAGGAAAAAAACTTATTCCAAAAACAAATTACACATTTCACTCACTACCACCTCTCCCCCATCCATTTCAACTAATCATGTGAAAGCATTATGGGCAGGCTATGTAACAAAGTGACAAGCAGAATTATTATAAGATAAGGGTTGTTGTCATTTCAACCTGGCTACATTGCTGAGAAACCTGGACTTTATCTTGTCGTGACATCCAAAAATTAGAACGCTTTCACCAACAAAAGCTTTGTTCAATCTTGAAAGTCAAATGAGGACATTATGTGACCAACAACAAAGTCCTGGAAAGAGCCAACAGTCAAAGTATCAAATCAATAATCACACTGTCTTTAGATGGTCAGGACATGTAAGAATGGAAGAGTCAAGGTATTCATGCTAAGTCTCATTCAGTGAGTTCACTTCAGGAAAAAGACCATGGGGTTGTCCTCTTTGAAGATACAAGGACCAACTCAAAGCAACACTGAAAACCACTGGAATTGAGCCTAAATTGTTTGAAACATAAGCCCGAGACTGTGCCAAGTGGCAGTGTTCCATCACCATCGGAACCAAAAACTTCAAAGAGAAAAAGAAGAAATCAAGCAACAGGAAAAATGTTCAACAAAATCAACCTCATCTTCCACTAACATTGCTATGCTGTCAATGCCATCAACTCTTCTGTGCAAGAACTGGCCTACAGAGTCATCAATGGCATCACCATAAAGGAAATGTTCAGCAAAGAAGAAAATAAATTTTTGGATACGAGATAAAGCTACTGTTGATGGCAAGCTTTACTATGTGGTATACCCAAAGATTTTAGCTGTCATAATTGATTATATTTTAATGTCCATGGTAGGTTTTATAAACTTTGCAGACATTTACATCTATCTTATATAAATTACAAGTAAATAATTTAATTTATAATATTAAATTAAGTTAATTAATAGTAAATTAATTTAATTCATGAATATAGTGAGAAGTAAAATTTTTGGATATACCCCATAGTGAAGTTTCATAACAAATTTCAAACTTTGGGAAAGATGGCCGGGTTAGTATTTAATGAGGCACTGATATTGGACAATGCATATAGGGAAAAATAAAACAATTGAGTTAGGTGAGAAAGAGAGAGAGAGAGAGAGAGAGAGAGATAAGGCAGACAGAGTATGTACTCTAGAGATAGCAGAGGATGTTGAAGTAGTGGTAAAAATAACGAGACAGGACACAGCACATCTGAGTTCATGTCACATCAGAAGAACTGAAGTAATAACAAATTATGCAAAAGAATTTTAAGATGATGATCTAGTATCTACATGTCCATTTTCCTTGTTGACATGGGTTGATGATTTAACAAGAGCTGGTTAGCCAGGGGACAGCACCAAGCTCCAATGACTCCTTTGGCATAGTTTCTATGGCTGAATGCCCTCCCCAGCACCAACCTCCTAAATCAAGATAATATATTTACATATTATGTTTTCACTTCAGTATTGTATTAAATAATATAAAAGAATAGGCGCAGGTGTGGCTGTGTGATAAGAAGCTTACTTCCCAACAACATGGTTTTGGATTCAATCCCATTCTGTGTCATCTTGAGCAAGTGTTTTTTACTACAGCCTTGGGCTGACCAAAGCCTTGTGAGTGGATATGATTGACTGAAGTTAAAAGAAGCCCATCTTGCACATATGTGTGTGTATATCTATATATGCACATTAAAAACGTATAGTAAATGTACAAACAAATGGAAAACAGACACAGAATGGCAAGTTGAAAAACATATAGCAAATGCACAGACGAATGGAAAACAAACACAGAAGGTCCCCAACTTCTCATCAGTTATCATCCAAAGGGTCAAGCAAAATTTCATGCCTTTAATGATAATATATCATCATCATCATCATCATCATCATCATCATTTAACGTCCGTTCTCCATGCTAGCATGGGTTGGACGGTTCGACCGGGGATCTGGGAAGCCAGGAGGCTGCACCAGGCTCCGGTCTTATCTGGCAATGTTTCTACAGCTGGATGCCCTTCCTAACGCCAACCACTCCGTGTAGTATATATATATATATATATACATATACAGAGAGAATGATAACAACTGTCCAACAAACTGTCACGTGAAACTGTCAATAACAATTTATGTAGATTTTTACGGATTTAATAAAAGCATATTACTCTACCTTCGATATTCATGTACTATTTTTTCCACCTTGTTTTGCATTAGTGTGCTTACCCTTGTATGTATGTGTGTGTTTGTGTCAGTGTTTGTCCCTCACCACTGCTTGACAACTGTTGTTGGTGTGTTTATGTACCCATAACTTTGTGGTTCAGCAAAGTGACCTATACAATAAATACCAGGCTTAAAGAAAAAAAGTATAAAGTCCTGGGGTCAGTTCATTTGACTAAAGATTCTTCAAGGTGGTGCCCCAGTATAGCCACAGTCTAATGGCTGAAATAATAAAAGATGAAAGATAAAATGTGATCAGAGATACGATGAACTGTAGATGTTAAGGTGCTACTCTAGTGATGATATGGATTTAAGTTCAAATCTTATTGCAGCTATTGGTATTGTATTCCTAGAAAGGCACAAAACCCACCTTACTTCAGTCTACCTGGTTGTACACCCATGGTTATTATTGCTAGTGGTGGTGATGGTGTTTGTTGTTGTTGGTATTAGTGTGTCAGTGGTAGTAGTGGCAGGGATGGTTATGGTGATGTTGGTGATAGAACTGGTTATAGTGGTATTGGCAGTGGTGATGGTGGGATTTGTGGTAGTGGAAGTGGTATTGGAGTTAATGGTAGTGGTGGTAATGATGATGACGATGACAATGTCGATGAAGATGATGTTAATGACGACAATGATGTTGATAAAGAGTAGTATTGTTTCCTGTGTAAAGTCATTATTGCTATTCTCTATTCTTTATTAGTCAACAAGAGAATGAGTGATGAGAAGGAGAGGGGGAGGGAGAAGGGCAGAGAGAGTGGGGACAGTGGTGATGGAGCCAGAGAATAATAGAGAGAGAGAGAGAGAGAAAAGGAGGACAGCAAGTTTGAAAGAGAAGGAAAGAGGTGGAAAAAAACAGAGAGATAAAGAGAAGGAAAGAGATAACGAGAGGGAGGAAGGGAGGGAGAGAGAGAGAATCATCAATCAGTAGCCAGACAATGACCTCAGTGGAAACCACTAGTAAAAGTTTTGATCATTTCCAGTGATCAGGTTTATATTCCTCCTCCTCCTCCTTCTTCTTCTATGAGATTAAATGAAGAGATGAATGAATATGAATTCATGAATAAAGGAATAAGTGTATGTATGATGGAATAAAGAATAATTGAATACACCATCAAAAGATGCTAATATACAAACAATCACTAATTAATTTATATTAATTTTGACTTATTATCTACATTATTATTGTTGTTGTTGTTCAAAGGAATTCATTGTTTCTAATTGCATGCTAGTCTTTCAATAAACACAACAGCTTGTTCTAAATAAATGTAATTTTTAGACAAGTTATTAATAACTACCACGGTTACCTTTATTGTCTGTTCTTTTAGTTTTGTTCATTTAGGTAGTTAGTTTATTTTATTTCATTTTATTCTTCTTTTGATTCTTTGAAGCGAAGTGGTTATATGACAGTTTCCTATTTCTTTATACATTTCTTTGCATTTTTATTGAACTCTGCAAAATCTTTAGAGCTGCAGGAATTAGGTAGTGTGGGCAGACAAGGCAGTGCTCCATAATATGGTCTGCTTCTTCATATTCAGAGTTGATTGGGCTGGTCTTGTAGCCACATCTGACCAAAGCAACTTTTGATTGTCCTGTTCTTTTCATGTGGTTGAGTGTTTTCCACTGAATCTATGATGCTTCTGGGCCAGGAGAGAGGTCTTCAGCAGAGGGTGGGGATTTCCATGTCAGTCAGAGTGCAGTTTGCTCCCAAGTTTTTCCATTCAGAGCTGAGGAAGTTTCTTCTTGGCCCCAGTTGTTGGGCCAGAGTTTGACCACCATCACTAGTAGCTTTTGTCATCTTGCCTCAACTGGCCATTTCCTGTCGGATATCTTAATATGTGTGTTATGGATCTCCATTTGGAGCAATACCAGCAAGGACGTGCAGGTTGTTTGAGTTAGTGGGTTTCATGTCACCAGAGGTCAGGCAGGAGGCATTGTTCAATTCTGGGTCAAGTTTCTTGACATAGGTTGATCTCTCCCTGATACTCTGTAGAGAAATGGCACAAGGCCAGTGTAGTAGATATTAATAATTATGCTGTGGCTCCCCACTTGGTTTTGACTGAGAGATCAAAGTAGATGCATTAATGTTCTAATCCTTCCAAGTAACACTTGGATTTTTAACTGCAAATTCTGCTAAACATTTAGAAGCCAAGTTAAAAAGATTTTATTTTATTTTGACATCATTTTGGATGTTTTAATGACAGATACAAGTCAATATAAAATTAATTTTGGACATATAAATAGATGTCTGACAAAAATGTAACTAAACCAAGGTAATCAAATCTGTAAATATTCTTGACATGTACACACATTTGTATTCATTAATTCATTACTGCTAATTACGTTTGTGGTGAGGGTTGCTATGACTAAATGAATAAAGTATCTTCACCATCACCACCACTTCTAAACTCAGCCAAATGGTTTTGAGTTTGTAGTCTTATCAAGATTTTTTTCCATTTCATTAGTTTGCTTTAGGGGAAGGGGTTGTGTCCATAGCTTCTGTGATACTAGTGAAATGGCTCTGGCTGGAATATTGTAAGTTAATGGTTGCAGGGAAAATTTATGCAGGGAGGGAATTCTAAAGGGTCAATATAAGGGTAAGTGCAGGACCTTATGTGGGGGCAGGAGGAGCAAGTACAATGTTAACTCTAGTATATTGTATTCCTATGCAGTCACTAGATTTATGATCCACACAGGTGAGAAAAAATAGGAGATTGAATGTTGTTCATGTCTTGACATTAATTTGGTCTGTAATCAACAAACAAAAGTGGAAATATCAACAGTATTTACCCAACAGATGTTGAAATAAGCACCCCAACTTATTTGTTCTTTCAACAATGAGAATTATAATTTTTGTGGAGAGAAGGAATTGCTTTTCAAATTTTTCATACTTACCCATTCTCAGTTTTTTTTATACCTTTTGGATTCCACTTTGAAAACTAACACAGAAATTACAATATTAAAAAAAAATGGTATTTATATATTATATCATCCAACTTGTTAGACCTCTACAACCAAGTTCCTTGATTGTCGTCCTCACAGTTACAAGCACCTTGTCAGGAAAACCTCTTAAACAAACATCATCAAGGTACCAGACATTTAGGTCTAGGTCAGCTCCTATCTTGGTAACATCATCAATACCCAATGCAAATAGGGCAGGACCAAGTGGATCACACTGTTGGACTCCAGAGGTAGATGGGATGAGGTGGTCACCAAACAAGAGGTGAGAGGGCTCCCGATAGGCTTGCCAAGCTAAGTGATAAAATGGTGGGGGGAATTCTCCCTTACTGCATGGAAGATTATGTCTCAAGTGATGGAGTTAAAACCATTCTTAAGGTCTAGTTTGAGGACGGCCTTTAGGGACTCAAAAGGCAAGTTGGTGGTATGAGCAGCAGCCTCACAACCTAGCTTAGTACCTATTCTAGCTGCATAGGGGAAAATTCCTCAGACAGGCAGTTAGAAACTGAGGACAGGCACACTTTTGCTGTGAGCCATTGCAGAGTACAACCAACTGTTATGGGGTGGAGGTCACCGTTGGGCTTGGTGAGATCAAATAGTTTGGCCCCAAGAACAGAGGACGAATGTAGGCAAGGACACTCTCAGATGCAAACAAGTTTATGAACTGTGTTAGGTTCTCCAAGAGCAGGGAGATACCATCCTTGAGATGCTGAGGTTGTAAGCCATCGATCCTAGTGCCAGAATCTGCTGGAAAAGAAGCAGTTACCCTGCTTACATTGTCAGGGGTGAAGATGGCTTGTAGAAAACTTGGTGGGTCGGGCCAGTATAGGCGATCATCTGGAGGGGTCGGGAGCTAAACCTAATCATTAAGTGGGCCCTGGATCAGATTAATATTCCCTCAGTTCTGGAGCTGTTGGGGTTATCCAGAAGTGATGGAAAGAGATTAGATGGTCTTACCCTCTGTCTCTGGGTTAGAGGTAGTTGCCTCATTTGGGATGCCACAGTCTGCGATTCCTTTACTCCCTTCCACATCCTAGATGCTACAGTTAATAGGAGGATCACTGCTTCTGTAACTCAAAAGAAGAAAACTCTGAAGTATTGGGACCTGACAGTGAACTATCACTTCCAACCTGTGGCATTTGAGATATTTGGAGAGACTGGGTCACTAACCATGAAGTTCTTGTCAATGTTGGCAGCTTGCCCCACTGAGGTGTCAGGTGATGCCCATGAGGGCACTTGGCTTTCACAATGCCCTAGCTTTACCACTTGCCAGTGGTAATGCTGTGAATGTGTTGGCTTGCTTCAGTAGGTTCTGTTAAACCTTGTGGTGTGCAACTAGTTGTTGTGATAAAAGAAATTCCACACAAATGGTTTCAATACAGTTTTAACAGAGATTTGGAAGAATTAGATGAAAGTTCTCCAGTAATTTTTTCATGTAAATAAATGTTAATTTTTTTCCTAAAAAAGTTATAACTTCATATAAAGAGATAAATTATTAAGCCAGTTCTTCTCAAAAAAAAAAAAAAAAAATTAGACGGGTGTAATAGTAAAAGGTAACTGAAAAAGACCATGGAATTGGAGGTGAGAGATTATAAAAACATTCTATTCTATGAACAATAACAATTTTTGGCAGAAGAAAATAACCACCCAATTCCTTGTCCGTTTTCTCTATGAGGGACAGATAGCTATTCCGAAAGTCTGCCAATCAGTGATCACACAAGACTCACGAAATATGTGTAATAGTATACATTAACTAAAAAATATTCTTTTCAAATTTCAATCTTTTAATGCTCATTGCTTACAATAAATCTTTACTTTCATTTTGGGATGCTAAACCGAAAAATTGCCCAGACATTTCTCAAGGTTATTCATGATATAATCAAAGTAACCAAAATCAAGAATCAATATCGAGTCGAAAACTTGGTTCGCAGGAAGCTTAACACTATTCGGCAGCCTTTATTGCTACAGTCATATTATTCTATATAAGCCTGAGACTTTTGTTTTTGTAAGTAATAGAGAATATAATCGATAAATTCGATCAGTGTATATTTACTGTTGGGATAGAAATCCCAGAGGTAAAGACAGAAACGGAATTGATTATCTTTCCTTTACGTAAGCGATATCTGAAGGAATGAGGGAAGACGATAAAAACTTTAATTTCTTTGAATAATCCTTACTTTCTCCTTTTAACTTAAACTATAAATTAGAAATACGATAAAAAGTTTAAAATACATACATCAGAAATGAAATGAAGCTTAAAAATAATTTTGCTCGCTTTGACCAGCGAAGAAGTCAGTGTTTTTGTTTAGAAAGTATGTAAGCGGCCTTGGTATTGTTGCTGGCGCCAGGTTTAAATTATTGACGATGGAGACTAAAGAAATAGCAGAAGTCTACAGGTAATATAAATGTTATAGCTAGTAATTAGTTGTATTTCATTATTTATAAATATTATATGTGCCATGAACTTTATCTCACCATAGATCGAAGTAACACGTAGATTGTCCATTGTTTATAAAGTAATTTTTATAATGTGTCATCCGATTTAAATGAAAGATAACGGTTCGAATCGGGCATTTGTTTCCCTAAAAGTTATTTACATATGATATTTTACAATCTACTATTCTAACGGATAAATGTTTACTGTTACACCCGGGTGTAAAGTGTTATGGACGGACTTTATAAAAGTCTATAATACAGTAAAATCTTATTCGTTGTGCCTCAATATCATATTTATATCTGTGGGATGGATTCTGGTTTCTTTTGATGATGTGTAAAGGGTTTGTAGAGGCTTATTGTTGATTAATTCAAACCTGTACATTATAGGTACTTATTGTTTCTGGCAACCCAGTGTCCCCAAATGAGGTGGCAGATTAAGCAACCACTGAATTTATTTATTTTTTACAGTTGCACTTTTTGGTACTTTTGTAGTTAAATGTTATCATTTTGTCTTCAGAAGAAATGAGGGACTTGTTTTGTATGGTTCTTGAAAATCTAGTGCTTCTAGTGGGTTTCAAGTTAGATTCGAACTTGCATTAGTGTTTGTTATTTTTATTTCTGGCAGTGCATATGCCTTGCCTTGGCTCAGATCCATAAATGAGAACCAAAATGCATTCTTCACTGTTTATTCTGACCAAAAGCCTTCCAGAAAGGTCCCATTTACACTTTATTATCTTTCAAATTATTTATAATTAATATTTTGAGAAGACTCGTCGAGCCAAGTGAAATCATAGTCATGGCCAATGTCAGTGGCATGTAAAAAGCATCCATTACACTCTTGGAGTTGTTGGTGTTTGGAAGGGCATCCAGCTGTAGAAACCATGCCTAATCAGATTGGAACCCTGTGTAGCCCTACAGCTCACTAGTTTTAGTCAAATCGTCTAACCCATGTCAGCATGGAAAGCAGACACTAAATGATGATGATTATATTGGTTGTAATTGGAGACTGGTTATAGAATGAGGAGAACTGTATCTTTCAGAAACTCATGGAGTTTGGTGCCTGCTTTATCTTTCAGTCTCTATTTAGGTTTTCAATGGAATCAACTTTCTGATCTTTGCAAACATCTGACAGTTTTCTTTTTAATAAAGTACATTTAGCTTGTCCAGTTACCTCATCAGTTCCAGCAATCAGCTTTTTGATGAGGTGTAACAAATATAGGGACTGGCAGGGCTGTGTGATTAAAAAAGTTTGCTTCTCACCCATATGGTCTTGCATTCAGTTACACTGCATGACACCTTGGGCCTCTTCTACCATAGCTTTGAACCAACCAAAGCCTTATGGGTGAATTTGGGAGATAGAAACTGAATGATTTTATGTGTGTGTGTGTTCATTTACTTGTTTCAGTCATTTTGACTGCGGCCATGCTGGAGCACCACATTTAGTTGAACAAATCTGCCTCAACAAATTCCATCTGACCCATGCAAGCATGGAAAGTGGTCATTAAATGATGGTGGTGGCAATGGCAGTGGAGGCGGTTATGAGACTCTGGTAGGCTTCACTGTCATAATTTGTATATCTCTTGTTACTCTTTATCAATAACAAGTAAATAATATCCAGAGATGCTCTTTAGCAATAATTGTTCTCAAATTTTGGCACAAGACCAGTGATTTTAATGGGATAAGTCAATTACATCAACCCCAGTGCTCAACTGGTATTTAATTTATTGATAAGTGTCAGAAGAAATGCCTCTAAATATTTTCTCTGATGTGCTAACAATTCTGCAAGTTTAGTTTTAACTCTTTATCAATAATAAATACTAAAAGAAAAAATGACCGAGGACCATTAAAGAATCTTAAAGGCCCAGTTTCCTTCAAGATGGAGATTATACCCCTTTTCAAAAAATGTTTGACACAAACTTGGCACCTGTTCTTTGAGTGGTTCATCAGGTAACCAATTTATCAACTAAACTAGCAGAATGGTTAGCATCAAAGAGTTCATAAACTCAATTATTTGTTTTGGTCCACTTTTCAATTAAAGTTTTTCATAGAATAACAGGTCAATTTTACTATTGCAAAACCTTGCATAAGATCCAGTTCTGATATTGTTGAAAAGTTGCATCTTGGTACTTGATTCTCCCAGAGTTGATTTACTCCAAGACTAATCAAATCAAAGTTTGTCAGCTGAGGGAGTTTTATGAAAATTTTAGAAACATGTAGAGCTGTATTATCTACAGTATTGTTATTACTGATAATGATAGGATATGCTCAAGGGAGATTTGGCTGTTATTTCTAGCAGGTCGATTGACCACATAGTCTCTTTTGTTGGTTCATAATTTGCATTGCTATACTGTTTACTGCAGTTGTTTTAAACTAAGCATGGGCATCCTTTTATGAGAAGTGAGCTGCATGAGATACAGCTCATCATCAGGTGAGCCACGCTTCTAAAAGAAGAATTCAAGGTAATTTTTCATTTAGGGTGCCATTCACTAAGTCCCACTAGCTGCAGTTTGCCCATGACTGATTTAAACATTATTTTTTCCTTATGTTTATGTCCAGTTGTTATACCACCATGATGACGTTTAACTAAATACACCTTACTGGTTTCCCATCAGTTGCTAGCAAGAAAAAACAAAATCACACACACACAGAGGCTGATTTTTTGTTTATTATTTCTTTATGTCTGAGAAGGTTTGTGAACACTTGATATTTAGTTGAGTATACTTCCGTAATCATAACTTCTGATCACAGAGTTGGCTTTTCATATCCTGTTTCAGTGCTTCACTCTGTCCTTGACAAAAATACTTAACTCTCAAAGACTTACTTAGCTTTGAACAGAGATCCTATGTTTGTACACTTCACTCTCAAACAGCTGAATGCTGTGAATAATTAATGACTGCTTCATTTGTTCACAGCTCTGAAACAAATCTACTCTTGGAGAGAAGGACAATGTAAAACTACTTCTGTGTATTGTCCTTTGAATCTCTGTGTGTAACGAGTCCTCATTGGTATCTAAACCACCCAAATAGGTAAAATGGATGTTAGTTTATGCGACTATCCAACTAAGACATGCCTTGTCTTCTATAACAATTTTACATAAATCCATTTGGAAATTTAATAGGTACCACTGGACAAAAAGAAAAAGAGTTACTAAATTTTAAGACTGATCATCTCAAGTTTGTAATTTTGGGCCCAAAACTCTGTGTGTGTGTGTGCGTAATTTTAGGCACAAAATTAATTATATATATATATATATATAATGGGCACTGATGTAGCTGTATGGTTTAAAATCAGCTTCCTAACCATAAGGTCCATATGTATGTATGTTTGTGTCTCCTTGTGATATCATGCGATTGTTGTAAATGCATGTCATTCATTTCCAATATTCTGTGAAGACATGTCTGGCTATAGGAAAATATTACCTTGCTTCGAAACAGATAAGGGTTGGCGTTGGCAAGAGGAAGGCTGTAGAAAAATCAGCCCCAATAAATTTTGTCTGACCCATGTATGGTTATGTGTTGTGTATGGATGAGGAAAGCTGTATGAAGTGTCACACTCTAACAGTGGAGGGAACCTGTGGAAGAGGTAGACCCAGGAAGACATGGGATAAGGTGGTGGACATTAAAATGATGATGATATATACTCACATATATACACAACAATTTCTTTCAGTTTCCATCTACTGAATCTGCTGGGCTTTTTGTCAACTCAGTCATTGGTCACACTCGAATGGTTCTTTTTATGTGCCACTGGCATGGGTGTCAGTCAGGCATCACTAACATCGGTCACATTCAAATAGTGCTTTGTATGTGCCAGTTAGGTGGCATTGGCATCAGCCATGACTACAATTCCACTTGGTTCAGCAGGTCTTCACAAGCACAGCATATTGCTCAACAATTGAAGAGTGCTTTTAAATGGGCCAGTTATGTGACACTGGCATCCACCACAACTATGATCTCACTTGGCTTGCTGGGTTTTCTCAAGCACAGCATATCTCCAAAGTTCTTGGTCTCTTGTCATTGCCTCTTTGAGGCCCAACTTTCGAAGGTTGTGCTTCACCACCTTATTCCATGTCTTCCTGGGTCTACCTCTTCCACAGGTTCCCTCCACTGTTAGAGTGTGACACTTCTTCATACAACTTTCCTCATCCATATACAACACATAACCATACCAGCACAGTCATCTCTCTTGCACACTACATCTGATGCTTCTTATGTCCATATGTCCAACTTTTCTCTCAGGGTCCTTACACTCTGTCATGTATGCACACTGACATTATGCATCCAGCAGAACATACTAGCTTCATTTCTTTCAAGCCTATGCATGTCCTCAGCAGTGTGGCATGGCTGTTTGCACACATGCATCATACATATTTCTTTATTACCTACAAGGGGCTAAACATAGAGGGGACAAACAAGGACACATGCATCATACAGTCTACCTTTCACTCTGAGTGAGAGGCCCTTTCTTACCAGCAGAGGTAGGAGCTCTCTGAACTTTGCCTAGGATATTCTTATTCTAGCAGCTATGCTCTCAGAACATCCACCCTTGCTACTGACTTGGTCACCTAAGTAACAGAAGCTATCAGCTACTTCTAGTTTTTTCCCCGGCATGTGATGGAATCTGTTTTCCTTACATCTTTGATGTTTATTGCACCTGTGCATCTGCCACACACAAAAACTATCTTCCCAATTAACCTATTGCTGCACCTCTTAAAAATCTTCTGGAGTTTCTACCTACTCCTTTTCTACAGATCAAGCAGGGGCATCTACTTCAAGGGATTTGTGATTTGTCCACCTTCCTACTCGCTAAAACTTTTGTTTTTGCTAGGTTAACTCTAAGGCCCTTCGATTCTAGACCTTGCTTCCACGGCTGTAACTTCTCTAGTTCTGTTTGTGACTTAAGGCAACATTTACTCGTGTGAATAAAGAAACAGCACACATCTAAAATAATAGTGTGACTAGTGAGGTGATGAGGACACTTTGCCCCAGGTAGCACTTTTGGGTCTGTTTTATGGGGTTGGTGCTGCAAACTCAAAGGCTGCCTCAAGAGGTGCACACACACACATTAGCTATGTCACTGCATTTAAAACACATCTCAAGTTTGCCATAAATGCAAGGCTTCATTGTCTTTAATAACCTTTTACAATAACTATACGTCTTAAATTCCAGTTTTGTGAGAAGAAATATGTTTAAATTAATTTAAGATTCCTAAACTAAAACTAATTTTTTACAAGAATTTTTTTCTTACAATATCATCATATAACTTTGATTTTAATTTGTTTTCAAAACTATGAATAAAGTGGTTCATTGTATGATGAGGTTATTGAACATTTTACATCTCAAAGAAGAAGAACAGAACTTACATATAATTTAAGTAAAGTAAAATTATATGGTTTCTTATTTTTCAGTGTGTGCACATAAAAAAAATATGGCTTATTTTAGAATACTTATGATTTGTAGGGTGTTATTAATTCAGTTTACTTTAGTGTGTGAAGGCGCATGGCTTAATGAGTGGTTAGAGTGTTGAACTTACAATAATGAGGTTGTAAGTTCGATTCCCGAACCGGGCTGCACTTTATTTTCACATTGCTCCAGTTCACTCAGCTGTAGAAATGAATTGCGACATCACTGGTGCCAAGTTGTATTGGCCTTTGCCTTTCCCTTGGATAACATCAGCAGTGTGGAGAGGGGAGGCTGGCATGCACGGATAACTGCTGGTCTTCCATAAAAGCAACCCTAGGTTGTGTGTTCGCTGGTGAGGTGACTTTCTGCCCGGACTTGTATCCCAGAGGGAAAGCTCTTATTCATGACCAACAGAGTTGAATTTTAGTTTTTTACTTTAGTGTCATATATGTATCCCAATTGAATTAAGTTTATATTATTTACATTTTGGATCCCGCATTTTGAATAGGAATACAGTTTGGATGCCTAATTTAAGTAATTTTAATGTTACTCGTAGTATGGTCAGTGTGGCAGCACATCCAATGACAACCACTATATGCCACTGATGCATTACTTCTCTTCCTCAGAGTAAATAATAATAATTCTACTGTAGGCACAAAGCCAGCAAATTTAGGGGTGGGGATGATGATTACATCAACCCTCAGTACTAGACTGGTGCATTTTCTTTTTATTGACCCCCAAACTGATAAAAGACAAAATTGACCTTGGTCGGATTTGAACTCAGAATATAAAGAGCTGGAAGAAATGCTACTTAGGAGTTTGTCCAATATGGTAACAATTCTGCCAGCTTGTCACCTTATGATAATAACTGTATCAAATCTTGCCACAAAGCCAGCAATTCTGAAGAGAGGGGAAGTCGATTACATTGACCTCCCCCCACCCAAACCCACTACTTGACTGGTATCCTCAACCTAAGTTGACCTTGGTAGCTTTTTAACTCAGAACAAAAGCTTTTTGTCCGACGCACTAACAATTCTGCCAGCTCATTGCCTTGAACAACAACCCTTTCTGTCAAAGGCACAAGGCCTGAAATGTTTTAGGGGAAGAGACTAGTCGATTGTGATGACTCCAATGCTCAACTGGCCCTTATTTTATCCACCCTGAAAGTATGAAAGGTAAAGTCGACCTTGGGGGAATTTGAATTCAGAACCTAAAAAGGAACGAAATTCCATCAAGTAATTTGTCCAGTAGGCGATTTGCCAGCTTACCACTTGTATAATAATAATTTTCTCACCTTGATACTAGACTAACATATGTTGGAAAGATTTGTAGTCATTTGAGTTGGCATTAGTATATTACTGGTATAGTATTACCTTCACAAAGAAAGGTTAAGTCGAGAGTGACTAATCTTGCTCTCTACCATTTTATTGTTATGTACGAAGTTGTCAAACTGAATAATAGTTTTTTTAAATTCTTGTTGGAAACCTCACATCAATTTTAAGACAGTCATAACAACTGATGTAATACCATCACTGTTAAAAAATATTCCTAGAAGCATAACAACAGCGGACCTAAATAACATCACACCTGATTTTTGACAACAATGGATCTCGCGACGAACCAACTGCAGGGGAGCATTCTATGTGGTCTTTCAACTTGCTAGAAATAGCAGCCAAATTGCCCTTAAATTGCAACTACTGTTTTAAGAAGAGAAGGACACATCGGATAATCACCTGGATACTCCGAATATAGGAGGGGGTGACCACGACCGGAGCTCCTTCCATCTTAGGTGTGTTTCGTGAAAGCTACGCTGGGGTTAAATAACAACATACTGTACGTAAGAGAACAGATGTTACTATAAAGTACAATATCAACAGCAGCGACTATTTAACAGCTGATATAACAACCACAGGCACGTAACAGCCAATCAATCACTAGCCGTATCGACCAACAATCAATATAATCATCAATAAATTGTCAAACGATGATCAACCGATACAACATTAGCCAACAAACAACCACATTATCTAGAAGCTGATGCAGTATCATCGTTGTCGTCGTCATCATCATCATCATCATCATAAGAGACAAATATAATAATGGTTTGTGATTTAGGTAGTTTTGAGGAGAGGTGTTAAGTCGTTTACATCGACCCTCAGTATTTGGTTGGTACTTTATTTTATCGACCCTCGAAAGGATAAACGGTACAGTTGATCTCGATGGGATTTGAACTCAGAACGTAATGAATCGGAAGAAATGCTGCTAAGCATTTTGTTCAATGCAGTAATGATTCTACCATCTTATTGCTTTCCTTGATAATAATAATAATTAATTCTCGTTTATCGGCCACTAATGAAGGTTTAACCCATTAGAGTTGTAATGGCAATAGAGCAAACATCTCTAACACTACAACTACCACTTCTACTACCCCGATGACTACTACTACTACAAACTGAGAAACGGCAGAAAGTCATTTATTAGGAATAAACGAAATTTAACAGTAGTCGCCTCCACCAAATCTTACGTGTTCACCACCGCCGCCATCACTACCACCATCACCATTTATGTTTATCTCGTCAGTCGCCGCCAGAACAGCGAACGAAGGACATTACTTCATCTGGTGTCGTTTTATTATTGGTTCCAATTGTGGTGGTGTGAGCATCACCTGAGGAACGTGTATGAGTGTGTGTGTGTAATTGACAGAATTCTTCTTGACTGTGCGTGTGCGCGTACTTTCAGTGTGTGTGTGGTTGACATGAGAATTCTTGACTCTGTGCATATGTGTGTGATTGGTGAGAATTCTTGATTGTGTGTGTATGATTGACACGAGGATTCCTGATTCTGTATGTTTAATGACACCAACTAATTATCTCTCAGGTTCAAAAAAAAATCACCTCACCCCTCAAACCACCGTTGCTGTTCCCTAAATTCCGACCGCCTTCACACTTCTCCCTCCCATCGCTGGTTCTTACCAATTTTTCTACAACCAGTGAATACCACCACCGTTGCCACTAACCACTTCCAATACATATTACAACCTGTATCACGGTCAATGCCGCTGCTGTTACTACTCTGTAAACACGACCACCATCTCCAGAACCAGCGATGCTACCTCACCGACCCCCTACTCGACATTCTTCACATCATTCTTCTTTTACCTTTTCAACCTTGTTTATCTGTTAGGGTTTCAACTCCTTCCCCTTCCTTTCATTTTTTTAAATTTCGACCTTATGTGCATGTTGCTACTTATAAAATCTTAAATGTACTGGGAGTGTGTGTGTAGTAAGCGGATGCATATGTATTTTATATAATTCCTTAAATGTATTTACATGTGTGTGTGTTTATAAGAGGGTGTTCCCCTTGTATAAATGATTGTGTGTATAGACGTGTGCCTGCGTCGCTTTTGTACCTGACTAAGTAATTATGTAGTTGTCGATGTATACATTATATCGTTAGAAAGAGAGAAGAGACGAAATGGTAAACAGTTTAGGAAAACGAGAAAAATAAAAATCTGAGAATGTTTTTGTCATTGACGGAGAGAAGAGAAAGAGAAAACGGGAGAGTTTGTGAATGAATTAGAATTAGAAAGAAAGAGTGCAGGAGTGGGGTAAAAAAAAAATATAGGATGAGCTCGTTGAACTGATCAAAACATTTCATCAGCTGGTTTATATTCCACAGGATGCTAATGTTTTGGTAATACAAACAGATGAGCTGATAACAGATTTTGAGATAGAGATACCTCAATATTTTCTCCTGTCCACTCTGTCGTTCATAACAGTGTTTTTACCTAGTTAAGGGTAATACCTACTGGATTACTTCATTCTTTCTATCTCTGAATTTTGCTCTCTCTCTCTCTCTCTCTCTCATAATACTATAATATTCTCACATAATAGATGTCAGAAAATTTGTCAGGTGTGTAGGTCATGAAACTACCTACTTTTTATAAAACGTGAATCCTTATTTTACTGCAAGCATCTCATATTTCTGAGAAGACCATTTCAATCTACATTCCTTCAGTTGATGAGGTTGTTGGAAATTATTCAAATAGCTTAGCTGTCACGTGCCAGTGAATATGATGTGGTGGATAGCATCATTGTTTTAGGTGTTTGTGTAGCTATAGGTAGACGTAGACATCATCTTAGTCCTCTCACCCTACCCAGCAGTACATCCAAGTAACAGGGTTGCGGAAGCACTCATTCACTGCTCTTCAGATGAGTAGACTGGTGCAACATGAAAAGAAGTACCTTGTTCAAGGGTATATTGTGTTGCCTAGACCAGGAATCCATGTTTTAAGATCGTCTACCCAATACCTTCACTACTAGGCCACATGCTTCACACATAGTTGTTCAATACATAGCTGTCTTATTAACCAAAAGAGCAATTTATCTCACATTTGCTTTACAATGTGAAACAGGAGCTAACTTTGAGCCCTTAAAGGCTCTTTAGGATTAAGAAAGAGAAAGGGAAACAATTAGATCTCACATAAGTTTTAATCATGTTCCTGTTTTTTAATTAAAAAAACTGCCTAAATAAAGTAACTGTCATTGATGCATCATACTAAATGTATATACACCATTGAAAGGCATGATGCTGTGGTTTTGTCAGAGATTTGTGTTAAAAACACGTTGTATATCAGAGCGAGATGGAGATCGTCCCGGCAATGACTCATAAGAACGACAGGTATGTTTTGCCCTACTTGAGATTTATCATTGCTATGCACTTTATTGCTACTTGCTAAGATGGAATTTGTGCTTTAATATAAAGGAAATAATACATTCACTGATTTTGCAGTAAGTTTGACATGCTGTACAAAATTTAGTATACACAATTGAAATGGCATTAAATTAAAATCACCATCTATGTATCATAGTAAATATATATACACTGTTGAAAGGCATGATGCTGTAGTCTTTTGTCTAAGAGAAAATCTTTTCATAGACTTATTGTGTTGAAAGACACTTTTATTAGAATGAGTTGAACATTGATTGTTGCAGTAGTGATTCATGAATGTAAGTGATGGAGTGATCATGATGATGGATTCCTGTCATTTGACAAAGAAAATTCAATTCTTTGAGGAACTGAATTATGTACTCCTGAATTAATATTTTAGTGGCTGAGCATTCTATAAACACATGTAGCCTTAATGTAATTCTGAGACAGAATCCACAAGGTTGTATCTTTTGGAATTATAATCCATCTTTATCTCTCATCTTATCACATTTTCTTCTCCCATTTATTTTTAGGGAGGTTGTGGGACAGAGTCCTTAAGCGCACCTTCCATCTGGTCCACTCAGAAGCAACTGCCTCCAATTGATCTGGCAAGAACCCCAACTGAGACTAACTGCACTCATGGCTGTTATCCAGCCATCTTGTTTGCAGTCTATCCCTGTGTTTCCTGCCATTTGGTTTTTCCCATAAAACCTGTCTAGCAATTCCTAGGACATTCTTACCACATGTCCATTGTATCAGAACTGATCTCTCAGTTCAGAGAAGTAATGGCTCTACTTGGAGCACCTCTCTGATCTCTGAACTATGCACTTTATCAAGTAACATTATTCTGAAGAACTTTTGGAGGAACCCATTTCTGCTGCTTGTATTTGTGATCTTATTCTTTCAGTCATTACTCAAGATTCATGACCATAGGTAACAATAGGTACAAACACCAAATTGAAGGTAGTATGTTTAACTTTTTACATCCTATAAGTTTCCTAGGCATAGGAGTGGCTGTGTGGTAAGTAGCTTGCTTACGAACCACATGGTTCCAGGTTCAGTCCCACTGCGTGGCACCTTGGGCAAGTGTCTTGGGCTGACCAAGGCCTTGTGAGTGGATTTGGTAGACGGAAGCTGAAAGCAGCCTGTCATATATATGTATATATATGTATGTGTGTACCTGTGTTTGTCCCCCCAACATCGCTTGACAACCGATGGTGGTGTGTTTACGTCCCCATAACTTAGCGCTTCGGCAAAAGAGACCGATAGAATAAGTACTAGGCTTACAAAGAATAAGTCCTGGGGTCGATTTGCTTGATTAAAAGTGGTGCTCCAGCATGGCCACAGTCACATGACTGAAACAAGTAAAAGAGTAAAAGAGTAAATGTTTATGGTTTCATTTGCACTGTCAAGTTTTGTTGAAATTTTCTATAGTGATAGTTTGTAACTTTTTCCTGTTATTAATTCAATGAAAAATGGATGTGATTTACTTTGTTGTCTTGCAAAATACAACTGTCTAGAAAATGGGAACAAAATCTGATGGAGCAAATGAAATAATAATGATCCAACTTTTCTATATTTTTCAAGCAGTGTCATTCATTTCTAATATTCTGTCATGGAAATGGGTGAGGGTTGGCAACTGGAAGGGCATCTAGTCATACAAAATCTGCTTCAAGGAATTTCATCTGACCCATGCAAGCATGAAAAAGTGGATATTAAAATGATGACGATGATGATTTCATGTTCACTGGCTTCTGTGCAACGGAATTTAATGCAAAATTTACCAGAGTGAAACTGAACCTAATACCATATTGATGCAAGGGGACATTCTTGGCCACACTGCTATGCCTATACCTCATATACAAACAAATATAAAAAGTAAAATGAATGAATCTGCTATTGTTTTTTTAAGATGTGTTCCAGTTTGATCAAATGAGCTACCTACTCATTGGTTTATATAAATGGTTGAATATTCCTGTGATCCTTACACAAAATCAGTATTACACAGTAGGCTTCCACATAGTTTCCATCTACTCAGTTTCACTCAAGGCTTGTGGGGCATCTGAGGTTAGGTAAAAAGAGACATGCCCAGGAAGTCATTGGATCCTGAGACCTCATTATTGCAGAGCAAACTTCTTAACCATTAGGACATTCCTGTGCTCACATGCAATCTTGTATGTGTGCGCACACACGCATAGACACTCACAAATATAAAAACACATATAGAAACACAAACACATACTACTACACATATGCACACATCACCCACTTGCACCATTTTAATTCTATACACTCCATCATACATACAAAACAATTCACATACATAGACACTATTTTCACCGGCATACACATACACACACATCTGTCAAAGCACACCCACAGAGCAAAATTATTGCTGTACACTTATTTATTCCAGAACAATATACATACTCAAGCATATACATGTATAGTCAAACATATACATAGTAAAATTATTGATGTACATGTCTATACATAGAGAGGATGTACATTCAAATACACACACACACACAGCAAAATTAATGATATATACATTTATGCACAGGAGGATATACATATAGATATAGATATTATTTTTTTTTTCAAGCACACACACAACACTATATATAACCACCATTTCATTTCACAAAAGTAGCAGGCAGCCATTTATCCAGCAGGATATATTAGAAGCCAGCAGTTTGTGTTGCCCCTCCACAGCACAGTTGAACTTCTCATCGACCAGTTCTGTGATTGTTACATTTCCAACTTGGACATAAGGAAACTCCGCAGAATTAGCAGTGGGTCCGCACATTGCCAACACCAGTAGGATGCCTTCCTTTGTTAGGTCACCTCTCCCCGTACCTCTTTCTTTTCTCACTCCTCTTCTCTTTCTTTCTTTCTCTTACTCTCTTTCTCTCTTTCTCTATGTGAAGCTCTCTACTCTCTTTGTGTCTGTCATGCTCTATCTCTGTCTCAAGGGGTAGAATTTGGGTCGCATGGAAATTATATACATATGTATGCATGTTTGTGTTTATGTGTGTGTGTGTAATCTATAAGAGAACTGATAAACATTATATAGTCACCACACATCAAATCGATCTATTTTAGTCAGACATATTGTTATGTAGTGTAAGCAGTGAGGCTGACAGAGAGACATAGGAAGGTAGGAGGGTGAGTGATGATAGATAAAAATAGTTAGAGAATTGGAATGAAAGTGCTGCTGATGGGGGAGAGTAAAACATAGCAAGATTCAAATAAAGAGAGGGTAGAATAGTCAAACATTTGAAAAGAGACAAACATGCTGTCTCATTCAGAAAGTGAGATAGTCGTAGTGAAAAGGTAGAAAGCTTAAGGAAACTCAGTTTAGAAGGTGAGAAGAGGGAATGCATTTTTTGAGAATGACAAAATTGAGCTGAGAGAGATACATGGTTCTCAGTCTCTAATTTAGTTTCAGATTTTATGATTGCACCAGTTCGCTCTGTTCCATTTCAGATATTGTTTTGTCAATATTAGTTCTACTTATAGACATTCTGGAATTGGACAGTTCTCACAGAAGTTTTTGCACTCTATCAGACCTGATAACTCACTTGCTATTCATAGATTTCATCCTTACATACCAAAACACTATAAAACCTCATAATCATGTTACTACCAGTTTCCATGCGATGTTAGATGTGTCATCACAGTTTGAGTCAGTATCTACTCACAAGTCATTGGACAATGAGTCACATATTTCAGTTCCGGCATGGCTTCTATGAATGGATACCCTTCCTATCAACAACCATTTTACATAGTGTACAAGGTGAATTTTTTAATATCGAATCATCTAGCCCAAACCAGCATGGAAACCAGATGTTGAATGGTGAGGTTTGATAATGACAACAGGCTTACCATGTGTATGTGAGTTAGTAAGTGTGGGGGAGTGGGGTGCAAGGGTGGCTGTATGGTAAGAAGCTTGCTTCCCAACCACGGGATTCCAGATTCAGTCCCACTGCATGCCACCACAAGCAAGTGTCTTCTACTATAGCTTTGGGCCAACCAAAGACTTGTGAATGGATTTGGTAGATGGAAACTGAAAGGAGCTCATCATGTGTGTGTGTCTGTTTTCCCCACTCCACTGCTTGACAACCAGTGTTGGTGTGTTTATGTCCCATAACTTAGTGGTTCATTAAAAGAGACCAGTAGAATAAGTACTAGGCTTTAAAAAAAAAAGTCCTGTTGTTGATTTGTTTGACTAAAACCCTTCGAGTAGTCAAATTTCTGAAACAAGAGGTAAAAGAAAGAATATATAAATATCATCATCATCATCATCATCATCATTTAGCGTCCGTTTTCCATGCTAGCATGGGTTGGATATATATATATATATTATATATATATATATTATATATATATATATATATATATATATATATATATATATATATATGTATGTATATATGTATGTATGTATGTATGTATATATACACACACACACACGAGCACTCACACACAAACACACTCAAACATACAGAGCAAATGTCTATATGCATATATCCATGTATCAAGCTGTATACCACTATTTTGTACCAAAGTATCTGAAATTTGCACTATATGTGCATGTCATAGGGCTTGTGACTTCTGATACTTTCTATAACATTTCATCAATACTGGGTATACGTGTGTCTGGGGAATAGTCAGTCACATACTTGTTAAACAGAGAACCATCTATTAAACATATGTGTGTGTGTGTCTGTACATAAAGTGTGTCTGTCCCCCATCACCTTCACACTCAGTGGTGGTGTGTTTATGTCCCTGTAACTTAATGGTTTGGCAAAACAGACCAATATAATAAGCACCAGGTTAAAAAAGGAGATAAGTACTGGGGCTGATTCATTCGACTAAAAAGTTTTCAAAGGTGGTGCCCCAACATGGCCATAGTCTAATGACTGAAACAAGTAAAAGATAAAAGATATATATATGTGTGTGTGTGTGTGTTTGTAAAATTTTATAGAAATATTCATTCAAACACACACGACTTTTAGATAGCACAAAATTGAAAAACATGAAGACAAGACAGAAATCAAACAAGGTGGATGTTAAAGAAAACTGGAAGAAATCTTTGACTTTTTGAGCATATGTTCTCCCATGGAAAGAAAATATTGAGAGTAAAGAACAAACGTGTCTCAAATGGTCATTGTATACCAAAATGACCACACTGAGATACAGCACACACACACACACACACACACACACACACACACACGCATGTGTGTGCCCCTCCCCGTCACTTACACATATGAGAAAGAAAGAGAGAGCACTATTACTTAAGTTAAGGCTGTATGCACACAGGCACATACTCTATCAGAATATGTGACAAATGGATTTGTGTAGATTGTTAGAAAGTTGAATAGGTAGCAGATTTGAGAGGGTGTCTTTATCACAAAGGTAGATAGTGTATGTATGAGAGAGAAAGAGAAAGAGAGAGACTGTGGGTGTGGCTGTCTTAATGTATTTAACAGTATTTTTCTCTTATTCTTTTATTTGTTTCAGTCATTTGACTGCAGCCATGCTGGGGCACCGTCTTTAGTCTTAGTAAGCCTAGTACTTATTCTATAAGTCACTTTTGCTGAACTGCTAAGTTACAGGGCCGTAACACACCAGCATCGGTTGTCAAGCAATGGTGGGAAGACAAATACAGACACACAAACATACACACATATATATATACACAATGGGCTTCTTTCAGTCTCTGTCTACCAAATCCACCCACAAGGCTTTGGTCGGCCCTAGGCTATAGTAGATGACACTTGCCTAAGATGCCATGCAGTGGAACTGAACCCGGAACCATGTGATTGGTAAGCAAGTTACTTACCACACAGCCACTCTTGTGCCTATATTTTGATCTGCAAGGTGTGCATAAGAGAAGACAGTAAGTCATCCTTAGCATGTCACTGCAACTGTTTGAAGTTTGAGGAACATCACTGGAGAAAGTTCCCTTATTTTACCTAAAACCTTTATTTCTAATATTTTTGTTTTATTAACTTGATTATAGAGAGGGAGAGAGAGAGAGATTGATTAAAGGTCAAGGCTGTTTATGTTGGTAAACTAAGTGGTCTTCTCCAATCATTCAATATAGCTTGTAGCTTGTCCCCTCAGCCATGAACATACCTCTATTTTTTGTTTTATATATATTTAAAATGATTTGAATAAAGTTAAGTGATGTAAGATAAAATATATACACACACACACACACTATGATGATGATATATATATATATAATATATATATATCATCATCATTGTCATTTAACGTCATGGGTTGGACTGTTTGACCGGCAAGCTGGAGAGCTGCATACATGAATATATATTGTGGGTGTGTGTAGATATATATATATATATATATTTGAACACATACACAAAAGTTCTGACATGACATTGCTTTTGTGGGTTTGAAGTAACACACACACACACACACACACACGCATGTGTGTGCCCCTCCCCGTCACTTACACATATGAGAAAGAAAGAGAGAGCACTATTACTTAAGTTAAGGCTGTATGCACACAGGCACATACTCTATCAGAATATGTGACAAATGGATTTGTGTAGATTGTTAGAAAGTTGAATAGGTAGCAGATTTGAGAGGGTGTCTTTATCACAAAGGTAGATAGTGTGTGTATGAGAGAGAAAGAGAAAGAGAGAGACTGTGGGTGTGGCTGTCTTGATGTATTTAACAGTATTTTTCTCTTATTCTTTTATTTGTTTCAGTCATTTGACTGCAGCCATGCTAGGGCACCGTCTTTAGTCTTAGTAAGCCTAGTACTTATTCTATAAGTCACTTTTGCTGAACTGCTAAGTTACAGGGCCGTAACACACCAGCATCGGTTGTCAAGCAATGGTGGGAAGACAAATACAGACACACAAACATACACACATATATATATACACAATGGGCTTCTTTCAGTCTCTGTCTACCAAATCCACCCACAAGGCTTTGGTCGGCCCTAGGCTATAGTAGATGACACTTGCCTAAGATGCCATGCAGTGGAACTGAACCCGGAACCATGTGATTGGTAAGCAAGTTACTTACCACACAGCCACTCTTGTGCCTATATTTTGATCTGCAAGGTGTGCATAAGAGAAGACAGTAAGTCATCCTTAGCATGTCACTGCAACTGTTTGAAGTTTGAGGAACATCACTGGAGAAAGTTCCCTTATTTTACCTAAAACCTTTATTTCTAATATTTTTGTTTTATTAACTTGATTATAGAGAGGGAGAGAGAGAGAGATTGATTAAAGGTCAAGGCTGTTTATGTTGGTAAACTAAGTGGTCTTCTCCAATCATTCAATATAGCTTGTAGCTTGTCCCCTCAGCCATGAACATACCTCTATTTTTTGTTTTATATATATTTAAAATGATTTGAATAAAGTTAAGTGATGTAAGATAAAATATATACACACACACACACACACTATGATGATGATATATATATATATAATATATATATATCATCATCATTGTCATTTAACGTCATGGGTTGGACTGTTTGACCGGCAAGCTGGAGAGCTGCATACATGAATATATATTGTGGGTGTGTGTAGATATATATATATATATATATTTGAACACATACACAAAAGTTCTGACATGACATTGCTTTTGTGGGTTTGAAGTAACACACACACACACACACGCACACACGTACCACAGAGGGCTTTTCTTCCGACTTGCTTGACTGCTTGCTTTTACACGTGACTATCTGTACTCGTGTATCTTAACAGTTTAGCCTAGCGCCAAACATAGTTAGAAAAAGACGTCTGAAAGCATGGATAAATAGTGAGAAAGATTAGAGCACTGGACTGAAGAAGAGAGTCATAGTGAGTGGCACGCGTGCACACACACACACACACACACATGGAGGTGCGCGTATATGTATATAATGTATGTATGTTTAAAGGTGCAGATGTGGCTGCGTGGTTAACAAGTTTGCTTCCCAACCACATAGTTCCAGGTTCAGTCCCAATGCTCTCTACCCACTGTCACAGCCAACATTACCATGTCATTGTCATGGTTTATCACTTCCCTCCCCCACCCAAAACTCCTCTCTATCCCACTGTTTTACCTTATTAATCTCTTTCTACTTCCTCTCCTCCTCTTCTTTCCCCTCCTCCCCTCCTATGAAAACTTACTAATATTGTTTTTTTACTCCACTTTTTATCAACCCCCACCCATCTTTTATATCTACTTACATGGTCACTCAACCTGCTAGAAATAGCAGCTACATCTTCCTCAAACCACACTTCATCTCTTTAGAAAAAAACCCATTAGAGGATGTAGTTTGGGGTTCCTCTGCAGATAGGAAGACAAAGGGTTGGTGATTGCTGGAATGCCTTTGATCATAGGTCTGCTGACCCAGGCTGGTTTATGACTAGCCAATAACAATAGTAACAGGAACAACAACACTTATAATAACAACAACAGCAACAACAATCTTTATACTTGATACTATCCAGAAAGAAATGAATATCACAACATTACACTCTTCCCCTTAATCTGAAACCTTGTCCCTCAAAATAACTGCTTCTCCCCAGCCACTACACCAATCATTTCTCTTGTCTGTCAATGCAAGAAATAGTTCCGCACATTTGGGTGGTATTAATATCAGGAAGTGCTTGGGTAGGGTCAAGGCAGGGGAGTCAGCATCTTATTACATATTGATCGTTTCCATTGGTAGATCTGTAAGAAATGGTGAATGGCAAAGTTGCAAGAATTACCCAAAGTCAATGATCGTTACTCGTTTTATTGATGAGACCTGCAATGATGAAATGGCATGTCGATTTGAGTGGAATTTTTATTTATGCTCTTTGTAACATTTTAATCATTTATTTAATGATTTTGTTGCAATATTTGTCTTGAAATACACTACTTTTGTGTCAATTAATTTTGAAAATACTGAAGAATTCAGTAAAATAATTTGGCATTTTTAACTTGAGACATAAACAGGAAATTTTGATGGAATGTATTAATTTAGATCACTTTAACTGTTTTCTTACCATGTTTCTGTTGAAATACAGTTTTTCTTTCAACTAATTTTGGAAATGAAGAATTTAGTAAAATAAATTTGTCATTATTAAACAAGAATTTGGAACATGGATTAATATGAAATTTTGAGGATTTTAAAATAGATTACTTTGAAACAGTTTAACTTGTTAGCACCAAGGGCAGTCTCAAATGAGAAGAATATCAATCGTATGTAATATCATAATAATTCCGTTTGTTCCTCTGTTACTTAGCCCGTCCGTAACACTTTCATGTGATTAGTTGAAGGGGGGAAGGAAAGGAGAGGTGGTGGTGAGTTAAATAATTCTTTTTAACTAAGGTTTTTTTCTCTATTGCTTATCCCATTTGTAATGCTTTCAAGTGATTAGTTGAAGGGAAAGGCAAAGAGCAAAAGAAAAAGAAGAGAAAAAGAGGGTAAAGCAAAAAGGGAAATAGCTGTGTATTAAGTCTATGCATTTGTGCATAAAGTATAGAAAGTGTATATATAAAGTGCATTAAGTAATCATTGTATTCCAATTTCCTTCACTTTTCAATGATGATTAGCAGATGAGCAACTATCTTCCCATACTGACACAACACAGGCTATGCTTTCAGGTTTTTTGGATAAAGTTTTCAGAAATAACCCAATAAGTTTACCATTAATTCCGTGAAATATTCATAGGTCCAGCTAGTATTATATTACACAATCTTAATTGGCAGAATCATTAGCATGCTGGGACAAGATGCTTAACAGCATTTCATCCATTTTAACATTCTGAGTTCAAATTTAGCCGAGGTTGACTTTGTCTTTCATTCTTTCGGGGTCAAGAAACAAAATCTCAGTCAAGCTCTGTGGGTCTATGTAATCAACTTACCTCCTCCCCTGAAATTGCTGGCCTTGTGCCCAAAATTTGAAACCTTGTATATTTCTGATGTGTCTGACCCATGTATTATTGAAACAATTGTAATGAAGGAATATATAATACGCATCCATTCCAAGTAAGTTTATCTTAATAATTTTTATGTGACTCTACCCTGTACTGTTCTCTCTTCCTTTCTCTAATTCTTTTTTCTCCCCTTCACCGTTTTCTATCTGTCTGTCTGCCTCTCTCTCTCCCTCTTCCTTCTTTACTCTCTTGTTGCTCACATGTGACCATCCTCCATATTTCTTTTCCTCACGTGATCATCTTTCTTTTCCTTCAGTCTGTCGCACAGACCTAGACACGTTCTTATCTGTCTCCTCTCCTATCTTTTCTCTTGTCAAAGAATATTCCTCCAGCATTTCCTGCCTTACCTCATCACCCTAATGGCCCTCCATGTTTGTTTTCATTTGGTTTGTTGCATGTCTCCACCGGCTTGTTTTTGTTATCAACTTTGACCCTCCACAAAACCCCAAATTTTTTTTGGTTTGCGGGAGCAACTGTTTCTCGAAGCCTCATACTGTTGTTAATTCCTCAAAATGTGGAGTAGATGAACAGTCGACAACTGATGAAGGGTCATTCTTTATGTTACTTGTCTTGTTTTCCATTTGTTTCTCTCATTGTTCGCATACCTTAGTTTGCCTTCGTATTTCATTTTGTTTACGTTTTGTGACATCCTGTACCCATATATGCATATATATATATAAATACATATATATATATATGTATGTATATCTGCATAAATATATCCTATATATATATATCTATATATATAATTAAATAATGGGGCTAGAAATTAATATCAATCAACATCAATTTTAACCAGTGGTCTAGCATATATATATATATATATACATACATACATACATACAACACACACACACATAGACACACACACACACACATACATACATGATGATGATGACGGCTGCCCCCTCGTTATCGAGTATGGCCATTGGATGAAGCTTAACTGTTATTGGTGCTGTGATCGAATGTGACTTTTTAGCTCAGCTAAAGATCTACAATGTTTTGTATAGAATTGGCAACTAAAAACTTTATCGGTAATAGCCGGCTGTAGTTGCAACTGGGATTCATGTACCTTTGCATGTCGTTTAAGTCCTCCTGCCGAATTGCACTCTCTTCCACATTCCCGACAGATATGATTAGTATGGTGTGTTACACCACCACCAGTGGCCAGGTTGTCACTCATCTGTCTTGCTTTATGACTACGAAGATGACTCTTGAGTCCAGCTTTACTGAGGCAGGGTCTTGCACAGACACTGCATGCATACATCCATCCATCCATCCATCCATCCATCCATACATACATACATACATACACACACACACACACAACACACACACACACACACACACACATACATACATACAATGGGTAACAAAATGCTAGTGTAAACACCAGATTAATACTTGGAAAGTCTAAAATACTTCTACAGAAGAGTTGGCTCTGAATCGAGAACTGTGCATGTTAAGCATATAATAAAGAGATGAAGCGATGGAACAACACTTACATATATAAGATATTATATCACTGGTATCATTTATAAAAGATGTTACACAAATATAACCCTAAATGTTTCCACACACATACATACATGATATGCTTACTTCTGTTAGTGTATGTGTGTGCAATGCTATGAATTTCAATTGGGTTTGGATAACAGCTGTACCTCTCTTTCTCTCCCTCCCTCCATCTCTTCTCTCTTTCTTTCATCACTCTATCCTCCTCCTTCTTCCCAACATGCTATTCCCAATGAAAGTTAAATATAGCCAAAATCTAAACCAGGCCATCTTCTATTACAACCACCTTTCCACTCAAATAGGTCACCACAAGATTCTCTCTTGTCTTCCTCTGCCTTTATTGAAACACCATTCAACGACTTTGTTGTTTGCTTGTTACATGATCTGCTTGATTGTGATGGTGGTGGTGGCAATGGTGATGATGGTTGTATTGTACTAAGAACAAATAGTTAAGTATCAGCTAATATTTATACAATGTAGTGGTGCAACCAAAATAGCTATTCAATCGATTAAAAATTACAGCCAAATTGAAAAGTAAAGTCATTGGTGGCAGGGGCGGAGACAGGATACATTTTGTAGTTTTGTTGGGGACCAACATCACCTCATTCCTTAGTTAGAACTTCATAGTTTCTGTTGTTTTACCATTTATCTTGCTGAAATACACTGCTTTTGTTTCACTTAATTTTGAAAAATACTGAAGAATTTAGGAAAATTACACTGTCATTATTAAGCTGCTTGCTGCTTCATGTTCTTGCTTGATAGGGTTGGGGTCATCCTTGGTTAGTGGTCCCAGAGACATCATGTGTAGACTCAACCAGGTCCACCAGTGCTTTCTATCACTGGCGGTTCCATACCAGCCCCTCTGCATCCTATTTGATTTCCCTCATGGATCTGGCCTTGTTCCATAGATCTGAAAGACCATTACTGTCTGGAGCTTTGCTCCTAGTAGGGCCATCCTAGGCAAGCTGCTCTCCCAGGGATGCTCCAAACTAACAGTGACCATGCCCAAGCTTCATGTCTGTTTTCACATGCTTTCTGTAATTGGATGCTCTTCCTAATACTAACCACTTTACAGTGTGTACTGGGTGCTTTTACATAGCACTGGCACAGTTGCGTTTATGTGGCACAAGCACCCATGAGCCCACAAGGTTAGGAACTCAAAGCCGGAGAGGGATGTAAGGGACACGTCTGTATGCAAGGACAACCATGATTTTACTTGGCTTGACATATCTTCCCAATTACAGCAAACCACCAGAAGTCTTGGTTTCCTGTCATTCCCTCTATGAGGTCCAACTTCTGAAGATCCTTTCTCACTACTTTGTCCACGTCTTCCTGGGTCTGACCATGAGAGGACCAAGTGAAAAGAAAAGATGATAGACCAGCTCTCAATAGGGCATGTCCCTGGTTATTAAAGTTTGTCTGATCTGCTGCTGGGGTTAGTTACTAGATTGATATGATTGTCAGGTGGAAGTATTGTACAGTTGTCTGAAAGGAGGGGACACATGAATAAACTAGAACATCTTAACTACTTTAGGTTGAAACTGAGTTGCTTTTAATCAGTACATTCATTTATTGCTAAGACCCATCATGTGAGGTCACAAGATGCACTCACTGTTTGCTGATGCACAAATATAGTGTGAGTCAAACAGGAAAACTTCCTGTGCTGAAGACAGATGTTACCATATTTCATGGTGCATATGTTTCCTATATCTGATTTCTGACTAAACTTGGTCAAGCATCTGTCTAAAAATACAAGTCAGGTACAAAAACAAAAATAAATTCAATACAAATACAGCTTTCAGCTGTGACTATTCCACCGCTTAATGCTTAATCTTAATCCTTAACTCTAAACCCAGTCCTAACCCCCAACCTTAATCCAGCTATAACTCCTAAGTGTAATCCAGCCTTAACCCTAAGTTCAACCCTAAATCCTAGTCAGAAGCCCAGTGCTACCCTAACTCTTAACCAAGTCCAAACCCTAAGCCCAGCCCTAACCCTAAAATCTGATTCCTAACCATTAAGCCCTAATCAATTCTTTGTTACAGGTTATATTAAATTAGGCATTTGTTTCCAAGCTAATTAATATTTCTTTATGGCCAGGCATGAGTGACAAAGAATATTATTCGCACAATGACAGAGAGATTGGAATGGGAGGCAGCCAAGATCGAACTCCATGTAAGTGCAAACAAGATGAAGATCATGAAGATTGGATATGTCGATGGGAACAACAACGACATCCCCTTGATGATTGGACAACACCAAATCAAGGAAGTTGATGGGTTCACCTATTTGGGCAGCGTCGTGGCCAACAACAGAGACACCGAACACAACGTTGCCTGCTGGATTGGGAAGGCCTTGGCTGTCTTTCAAAGACTCAAACTTATCTGGGCAGGCAAGGTGATCTCCACCAAGACCAAAGTGCGCTTCTTCAACAGCATCATCATACCATCAGCAATATACGTGGTGGATTGTCATACCATCAGCAATACATGCGGCGGATACATAGAAGACATCAGCAAAGATCACATGAAGGCTCAGTGTATTTCAGCTATGATGCCTCCAGCAGATACTGTGAATATCATACCAAGACCACATCACCAATGATGAGATACATCAGTGAACTGATAGCTGTCCACTCTATGACGTTGTTACTGAGTGCCGCTTGTGATTTACAGGCCATGTCCTCCGATTACCATTATCACAGCATGCGAAAACTGCCATTCTCTGGAAGCCACTGGATGGCAAGAGAAAACAAGGGTGACCAAAAGCAACTTGGCGCCACACTTTCATCGATGACCTCAAAGCCATTGACATTTCATGGAATGAAGCTGAAATCGCCGTAGCCGACCGACTACGTTGGAGAAGCCTTGCTGCCCAATGCGCCACATGGCCCAGGAGAACCTAATAATAAGAATAAGAATATAAGTTAGTGCTTCTTTCTTAGATGTGGTATTCATCAAAATTAAAGGGCAAGGTGTGACAAGGATTTATGGGAAGGGACATCATGCAAATTTGTAAATGTTGTCAAGTTCTGTGGCAGATATGTATTGTAATTTCTTGGATTGGTGTGTGGTCTTTAGAAATGAGACATCAACATTGTTTAGTTGTCATTCTGTGACCACTTGCAAACACATTGCTGCTGTTTACACAGATAAAACCTGTTAATAACAGTAAGAACAGTGTGTTGTTGGACAGAATGCGAGCTTTTGCTTTATTATTACTCATCTCCCGGATATGAGGAAAAAACTTAGTTTCTGTAAAGCATTTTGTCTGTTTACTTCCTGTATGATGTCTTTGTGTGTGTGTGTGTGTGTGTGTGTGTGTGTGTGAGTATGAGAGAGAGAGAGAGCATGTGGATGTAAGCATGTGTTTTCCTGTCTATAAATATATATTTGTTTAATATTGTCATGTCACAGAATGTTTGTACATACATATGTATGAGTGTATACACAACTGCATGAATATCGTCATATCATTGGATGTTTATATATATATATGGGTGTGTGTATATATATATATATATATATATGAATGTATATACAGTTGTGTTCAAAAGCATTAATCAATGAACAATTGTTTTCTTGAACTGGTCTCAGTTATGTGTGTGCTCATCATTACATGTTTCTGTATGTATGAATATATATACATACATAGACAAATAAAAAATAAAGACAAAAACAGGAAAAGCAACAAAAGTCAAAAGGACATACACAGTGGATGTATTAGGTTGACGTTCAGAGAAAGTTTAAGTTGGATAAAAGGAGTGGTGGTGGTAGAGGGTGGGGGTACATTTCGAGCATGGCTTTTTGCCGGAAAGAGGAAAATGTCCAAAGAGAAAGAAAAGAAAGTCTGAGAAAAGCATGTGTCATTACATGACTGATCTTTTTATCTTTTTAGTTATTTCAGTCATTTGATTGTGGCCATGCTGGGGCACTGCCTTGAAGAAATTTTAGTCAAATGAATTGACCCCAGTACTTATTTTTTTTCTTTTTAGCCTAGTATTTATTCTGTCAGTCTATTTGGCCAAACTGCTAAGTTACTTGGATGTAAACACACCAACACTGGTTGTCAAGTGGTGGAGAGGGACAAACAGACACATATACAACAGGTTTCTTTCAGTTTCCGTCTAGCAAATCTATTTGTGAGGCTTTGGTTGGTCTGAGGTTTTAGTAAAAGACACCTTGCTCAAGGTGCCACAAGATTCTGTCTCTTGTCTTCTGCTTTTGTTAAAATATTATTCAACCACTTTATTATTTGCTTATTACATGATCTGTTGATTGTGATAGTGGTGGTAGTGGTGGTAGTGGTGGTAGTGGTGGTGGTGGTGGAGTGGCAATGGTGGTGATGGTTATAGTGTACTAAGAATAAATAGTTAAGTATTAGCTAATATTTATACAATGTAGTAGTGCAACCAAAATAAATATTCAATTGATTAAAAATTACAGCCAAATTGAAAAGTAAACACTGGTTGTCAATTGGTGGTTAAGAGACAAATACATACACACACACATCATGCTTCTTTCAGTTTCTGTCTAGCAAATCCACTCATGAGGCTTTGGTTGGCCTGAGGTTTAAGTAAAAGACACTTGCCCAAGGTGCCATGCATTGAGTATGAACCTGGTATTTTATGGTTGAGAAGCAAAATTCTGACCACACAGCCATGCCTGCACTATATATAATAGTGTTCAAGTATGGTCTCAGCCTCTGGCTGAAACTAGGAAAAGGAAAAATATGTATATATTTCTTTACTACCCACAAGGGGCTAAAGACAGAGGGGACAAACAAGGACAGACAAAGGGATTAAGTCAATTACATCGACCTCAGTGCGTAACTGGTACTTAATTTATTGACCCCGAAAGGATGAAAGGCAAAGTCGACCTTGGCGGAATTTGAACTCAGAACATAACGACAGACAAAATACGGCTACGCATTTTGCCCAGCATGCTAATGTTTCTGCCATCTCGCCGCCTTAAAGGAAAAATATGTATACACATAATATATATGAGTATATGTATAAATATGTGTGGTGAAATGTTAAAGGCATCCACGCTGGTCACATGTTAGAGGCACCTGTGCCAGTGTTAAAGGCACCCAGCATACTCTGTAAAGTGGTTGGCATTAGGGAGGGTATCCAGCTGTAGATACAAAGCCAAAACAAATTGGAGCCTGGTGCAGCTCTCCAACTTACCAGTTCCAGCCAAACCATCTAACCCATGCCTGCATGGAAAATGGATGCTAAGTGCTGATGATGATGCAGAATGTTTAGGCTAAATTTGACAGCTTACATAAAAGGAAAAGAAAACATAATATCCATTCCAAAAATAAAAGTATTTTAAAAAAACAAAAAAAAAATCAACTAGATTATGGCTGGGAGATAATAGTTCACTCAAATTAACCACCCTCAGCTGCCACTTTGGCCTCGAGATGACTCAGGAACCTGGCGTATGTGTTCCTCACTGTGTTCTTTGGAAGATCTTCGAACATCTTGATCTTGGCCACCAGCTTGATTTTGGAGTTGCAGGCAGAGTGGTTGGTGTCTTTTTCAACCACACCCCGCACATAGTAAACCATTGGATCACAGTCAGGTGAATTAGAAGGCTAGAGATTGGGGCTGGTGAAGTTGTAGAAATTCTCCAACAACCACTTCCAAATCTTTCCAGAGATTTGGCAAGGAACCAAATCCTGCTACCTTGCATATGACCTTCCAGCAACAACTCTCTCCAGCCAGGGATTGACCACAGTCTAGCAGCTTCACATAGCCATCTGAATTGAGACTAAGGCCGTGTTCACCAGTTGTTGCACAAATTCCAGCATGTGGGCACAGACAAGTTGCCTGCTGTATCACACTGGCCATGTCTTCATAGTCTTCAAAGCCTTGTGAGTGGATTTGGTATACTGAAACAAGCCCATCGTGTGTGAGTGTGTGTACCATGTGCACCTTTGTCTCTCCAGCCTCACTTGATGGTTGTAAATGACCTTTATCCTCATACAAGAAATATGTTTGTTTCTAGTCTTCTGTGAAAAGCATGTCTGGTCATGAGGAAATTTTACCTTACTTGGAAACAATTGAGGGTTGGTGACAAGAAGAGCATCCAACCATATAAAATCTACCTCAATAGATTGTTTGACCCATACAAGCATTAGAAAGTGGATGTTAAATGATAATGGTATAAATCTTGAGGTTAGATGCAGTTTGAGTGTATTTTGAGAGTGAATGTTACTTTACAGGTTATTTGGGATTAATCTTAGTCAAATCTTTCCCTATAGTCAGAAAATATTTTGTGAACCCCCTTCAATGTATGATGAGCTTTGATAGTAAACAGATGGCAGTAGAGGTTAATGTAGTGAGTGATTAACAAGCCAGGAGGGTACTGCCGTTTTGTGCTACACTGTTATTACTAAGAGCCTCCTCTAATATGTGGCACTTGGTGAAGAATGGAGTTTGATATAGCTACCCTCATTTGCACCTCTTGCCGTGAGGTAGGTTCATCTGGGACTCTCGACAGGTAGATGTCCAGCTATGATTTAAAAACCGCTACATCTACTTTGTGCAAGTTCCTCAGACTCTTTGAGAGAATATTAAAAAGCTGTGGGCCCTTGAAACCCAGGCTGTTGCAGTAGCTGGTCCTGAAGCATGATGGCATTGCTGGGATCTTTGGCACTATGCAGTGTCGTCCCGTTCTAGCATTGGTGTAGCTTACACTGCCAAAATTTGGCACAATTCCTTCCAGGATCTTCCAGATATATATTACTGCATACCTCTCCCGTCTTCTCTCCAGGGAGTAGAGTCTTAGCTGTTTCAACCTTTCCCAGTAGCTGAGCTGTTGCAAAGAGACAATCTTCTTTGTGAATCTTCTCTTGATTGCTTCAAGGTCCGCTGTTAATTTCACACTGGTGGGTGACCATAGCTGTGAGCAGTAATCCATGCGGCTGAAGACGAATGTCCGCCAGAGGACCATCATGGTTTCCTTATCTCTGGTTCTGAATGTTCTTAGTATCCAGCCAGCCAGTCGTCTGCACTTTGTCGCCATCCTGGTAATGTTCACTTGGAAAGAGGTATCATCACTCATGTCAATACCCAAGTCCCTCACAGACTTAGGCTCTGGGATTGAAATTCCCTGTGGACCGGTGTACCCTGTAAGTTTAATATTCAGTTTTGGATGCTGGTAGTGCAGGGCCAGGAATTTTTCAGCATTAAACTGCATATTATTATCCTCAGCCCATCTGTAGATTGAGTCCAACTTCTGCTGCAGGTGTGCAACATCGCTAGGGTTCTGTATTTTCTAGGAGACTTTCGTATCGTCTGCATAGCTTGCCAGAGTGGCTATCCGGGCATTTGAGGGCATATCTAAGAGGGCCACTATAAAAAGCAGTGGTCCCAAGACTATAAATATAATATATATATATATATATAATATATATATATATAATATATATATATTATATAAATTTATATATATATATTATATATATATATATATATATATATATATATATATATATATATATAATATATATATAAATTTATATATATATATATATATATAAATTTATATATATATATATATATGTATAATATTTATGTATATTTATATATATAATATTTATATATATAAACTTAGACTTAGATAAACTTTGATGTGTTTCGACCAAAGATTGGTCCAGGCCATGTCTAACTTAATAGCACCACCTGATAGGATTATCTAAATCCTGTTTAAGTCAAGTTTTGTTTGTGGTCCATTTAAGTAGTGAGTTGTATCCAATTATGGGTGGCTCATCTGATATTCCTTGAAAGAATCTATCCAGACTCCATTTAAAGTTGATGGGATCCTTTTCCTCTTTGATATCTTTTGGGACAATGTTAAATAGGGCAGGGCCTGTTGAGGAAAAGAAATTATGTTGCAGTGTACATATATGCTGTGATCCTGAATTGGGCAGGGGACATATGGCCTGTGGTCCCAGTCTTGGATGGACCTTGAAGCTAATGTTCAGGTCGTTTGGGCAAAGTTGGCAGTATATTCTCCACATCGTGCAAATGATGTACTGCTCACGGCGGCGCTGGAGAGAGTAGAGTTTCAAGGCTTTAAGGCGGTCCCAATAATCGAGAGCAGCCATGCCTTCAATTCGTTTAGTGAGTGCTCTCTGGGGTGATTCAATCCTCGAGATGTTTTGTCTTGTATGGGGAGACCACAGTGGGCAGCAGTATTCGAGGTGTGGCCGTACAAAGGAGGAGAAAAGTGGTATGATGACACCTTGTTCTCTGGACTGGAAGGTTCTTAAGATCCAGGAACTCATCCTACGAGCTATATCTTGTTGATGTGTGCACTCCAACTGAGATTGTCATCAGCAATTACGCCCAGGCTGTGAGCGGTTCCCCTGAAGGAAGAGAGTATGGCTGTTTTAGTGTGAACTTTCTTCCAAAATGCATCAGCTCAAATTTTCCCTCGTTCAGTTGCATTTTGTTTTTGTCTTCCCATTGACTCACAGCATTAGATCAGACTGGAGTTGAGTTCGATCTGCTTCTTCATTGATGATTTGCTGGAGCTTAGTGTCATCAGCAAATATTTTCCCTTTGCAGTAATGTACGACACTGGAAAGTTCGTTTATATAAATTATAAAGAGGAGCGGGCCCAAGACAGTCCCCTGGGGGACACCACTGGTGACTTTTGCTGGGCTTGAGTGGACTCCATCGACTACAACATGTTGTGTTCTATTCGCCAGGAAATACTTAATCCAGTGTAGAAGTTTTCAACAGATTCCAACATTTGCCAATTTTGAGAGTAGGATATTATGGTCAACCCTGCCAAAGTTTAGAGAGCTCTTACCCCTGCTGGTGACAAAAGGCCTCTCGCTCAGAGTAAAAGGCAGACTGTATGATGCATGTGTACGTACAGCCATGCTACATGGTAGTGAAACATGGGCTGTGACTGCTGAGGATATGTGTAAGCTCGCAAGAAATGAAGCCAGTATGCTCCGATGGATGTGTAATGTCAGTGTTCATAATCGACAGAGTGTAAGTACCTTGAGAGAAAAGTTGGACCTAAGAAGCATCAGTTGTGGTGTGCAAGAGAGACGTCTGCGCTGGTATGGGCATGTGACGAGAATGGGTGAAGATAGTTGTGTGCAAAAGTGCCACACCCTAGCAGTTGAGGGAACCTGTGGAAGAGGTAGACCCAGGAAAACCTGGGACGAGGTGGTGAAGCACGACCTTCGAACTTTAGGTCTCACCAAGGAAATGACTAGAGACCGATACCTATGGAAGTATGCTGTGCGTGAGAAGACCTGGCAAGACCAGTGAGAACAGTCAAAATCAAAATCAAAATCAAACCAAATCAAATCAGATATCAGAAAGCAGAACCAAAATTGAGGTCGATCAACATCAGTGGAAATTGCAGCTGTGGTTAAGCGAACCATCCGATCGTGGTCGTTGCTGGCGCCGCCCCGTCTGGCCTC
>NC_042998.1:147502852-147572852 GCF_006345805.1 Octopus sinensis | reverse complement strand
GCTTCTGTCTTGTCTGGAACTAAATTGATTGTTCTCTGCACTTACAATTGATCTGTAGCACTTGCTTGTAATGCATCATCTCAAACACCTTCCGTTGCTTTGTGTCAGCCAATAGAGTGTCTTATTTTTCAGTTGCTCAATATGTGCTGACCCTTAATGAGCTTGTAACCCCAAGATAGATTTTAACTTCAATTAATTGTACAAATGAAGCTATCCTCCAAGATTTGGAAACTTCCCCATTCACAACTAAATGTTTATCTACGTTTGGACTGTATTATTGAAACAGGTTGTCATCAACATCATCATCTAAAATATCATCATTTAACCTTCATGTCCTATGCTAGCATAGATTAGATGGTTTGACAGAATCCAATGGGTCCAAAAGCTGCACCATGCACCAATTTTTCAGCCTTGGAATGATTTCTATGGCTGAATGACCTTCATAATACCAAACACTTAGCAGCATCTTTGTGTGGGGGTGGGGGTGGGGGAGAGACACCAACAATAGTGTCGTGACCATGCAGCTTGCAAGAAAGACTAAGAACCCATTTGGTAGAGTGGGATTACAGTAGGGAGGAAGGTGAGATTATACTAAGATAGGGGAGGTTGAGGCATGAAAGAAGGAGCTAGAACATAATAGGTTTCTTGCTATAGAGGAGCTACATGGTTTCTTACATTGCAGAGGAGCGGGTGGAGCTGGAAAGAGGTGAAATAGTGGTGATAAGGTGTCAAGTTGGATCTTCAAGGTATAATGTGGGTAGAAGTGAATGGGGACAGAAGAGGTTACTAGAGTGTATGACAGAAAGATGGACTGGGATAAAGAATGGGATGATTATAATGAAGAACATGTGTTGAGGAATGATGAGTAGGGAAATGTAGGTGACAACTGTAGAAATTGGGTAGGGCTGAGAGATGGATGTAGTAAATGATAAATAAGAGGTAGGGAGTGAGCAATGCTTTATGACCAGATGTCTTTCCTGTTATTAGCCCTTCCCTTTTCTCATGGAAAGGATTGATTATTTCAAATATCTTTAAAAGTGGAGAACCAGTGGGCAGTTAGTTGAGAGGAGACCCCAGTGTCACTGCTTGTAGTTTGTGATATTTGTGAAATATATAACGCACTCGCATGCATACACATTCATACACATATACATTCATACACATGCATACACATTCACACATATACATGCTCACATACACTTACATATATATACACATGTATATACATATACAATGGGCTTTCAATTTTTGTCTACCAAATCCACTCTTGAGGTTTGGGCCAACCTAGAACTATAGAAGATACTTGCCCAAGGTGCTATACGGTGGGATTGAACCCAAAACCATGTAGTTAGGAAGCATACAAAATGTGGATCACTTAGAGATGGTTTCTCATTTCATGATTCTGAAATAGTGTTTACAAATATTTAGTGCTTATGTTAAAATTGTGACTGTTAACATATAAATATTAATAGTTGATATTTTTGTGAAGATGGAATGGTTTAATTCCTGTGAATCTGGGAGATACATTGTAATGTTTTGGATATTATTAGAGAGAATTTTAGTTGAGTGGATTTAAATGCTTAGTAAAAACAGAATAGATTTATTCCTAATTTGGGTGAAAGAGAACATGACAAACTATGAGTTGTATAACTGGTTTCAGATTTTGGTTGGTAATTAATAGATATGTAGCCTGATTCTAGTAAACCACACTCCTACAAAATGCATGCACGCACACACACACGCACACACACACGCACACACACACACACTCTCTCACAATAAATATATCATATATACACACACACACACATACATATGCACATATTGTGTACTAATTGTTCTATGCCAACAGTATAAGTGACTCTCTCAGAGGGATATAAAAGTTGAAATATTAGATTCTCTACTTGCAGCCATTAAACTTAATGAGTTCTCCTGTTACACTAATTAGTAAAGTTTGACAATCATGTAGATCAGCGGTTATCAACCTTTTGTAACCCAGTGCCTCTTCCCTTCACCAAATGGTGGTTTACTAATGACTCCTCCCTAGATTTTGATAAAAAAAAATAGAAAACATTATTTTAATTAAAAATGCTGTTAATTTTGTTTAGGGGTTTATTGATTTTATTACCCAAGTTTTCTAACACTAATCCATCCAGTATGTACCTCTTTTTAGATATTTGCAAGGATTAGCGCCTTCTGTGGTCAGTTTGTGTTGAGATTACTAAAAAAAAGGTGATGACTTACTACACCAAGATTTGATATAACTTTATTATTTTAGTCTTTATAATGAAATTATATATAACATTAGTGCATCATCAGCCATATTTTCTGCTCACTGATAGCACAATGTCTATAACATAAGTATTTTAATCTTGACTATTATGATTTTTAAAATGTGTTTAAAAAGAATAAGTATTGAACCTGGTTCAAGCCTTTAGCATTCAGATTACTCAGTCAAATGAAATACTTATTTATTCAACTTGTTTTGACTTAATAATGCATTATCTCATAGCTTTGAGATTGTTTATCTTTAGAATAACATTGTTGGGTAGGTGTGAGAAGCTTGTTCTGATCAGTTTGAACATAAAACAATTAGAATATTTGGGCCTGATATGGCTGGTTCGAATGCTAAAGGGTTAAATATTTTCTTTCTATGAAAAATTCCACCCTCTCTAAATACCCAGCACTTCTTTGACATTGCCCCACCACCCCAGTCACACACCCTTTTTTTTTGTAAGGTTACTGTACCCCACAGGTATGCTACCAATCAGGAGAAGAATCACTGATGTAGAAGAAAGATAGTTGAGTAGAACAATAAATTATTAAAATGTTATTCCATGTTCAAACCAATTGCATGTTTTGGGAATTTATACGATTATATTTTGTTGGGCCTCTAGTCTAGGCAGTGAATTCTACGTTGCCTTTGTTAACTTAGAGATTATGGAATAGTGGTGCAAAATTCTTCCAGGTGTTGTCCCAAGGGACTTTGCCAGGATTTGTGCTTCAAAAAAAAAGTTCAGTGATTTAGTCAGAAGTTAAAGAGTAACACTCAGGCCCCTTTTTACAGCATCTCCAAGACTGGTAGTGCTACAGGATGGTATCTTCAAGCTAGAGCACTGCATGCATTGAAATAACTTCTTCTTAAACCCATTAATGCTCATGTCTCTTTTTATTAAGACCATAAAAATAATTATTAATATTTCACCCACAATTATATTCAATCGATATATATTTGGCAGAATTCTGGTTTAAGCATCCCATATAACCCCTCATAAATTTTTTGAAGCCCTCACCCCCATAAATCCTAAAAGTTTTACTCTTTCTCAATTTTTTTTTTTAATCAGTGTTTAAAATATGGACGGTCTGAATATTTTGCTTAAATCCCAGCAATGGACCACACTTGGGAGCATCATCATTCCTTTAAATGTGTTTATGGGAAGAAAAATATTGAAAAACATCAATACATGTCAGAGTGACAAAGAAATGAGGAAGGTATCATGTGGTCATGAGACGTACTAAAAATAACACCTGAATCACCCTTAAATCACACGCAAAAAATGTTGTTTTTGTTATTTTGTATAAATTCCCAAATGTAGAACACATTTGCAAAAATTGTCTGAAAATTATGAAAAAATATAAAAGATATGGGGTGCTTAAACCAGAATTCTACCATATTTTATTAGTCATAAAGGTAGGTGCAGGTGTGTAGTTCAGAAGTTTGCTTCTCAGCCACATGGTTTTTGGTCCAGTTCTGCTATGTGGCACTTTGGGTAAGTGTCTTCTACCCTTGGATCAGCTAACAAATTATTTGCTGATTTCTGCTAACTCTTCTTAAATTCATCAGTCCAGTGAGAGTAACTTTAACTAAGGAGACATGTAATAAGGTTGAAACTCTGGTATTTCAAAGTCAATTGCATCGATGAATCATGTGTCATAAACACACATTATCTAAAGCATAGGTTCTAAAATTGGGCACTAGTCCGTCCCCCCCCCCCCGGCGTCGAGAGGGTCCAGGTTTGTGCTGTCTAAGGGGGTGGTAGAGAAAAAGGAAGCATTAGGAGAAAGCCAGTGGATTGGGGGGACGCTATGAATTCATAATATTATAGTATTGTATACAAACTATATAATATTATATTAAATATCAAATGATTCATTGTATATATAAATTAGTAAAATATTTATGCATAAAAATAGGAGTGGGGTTGCTGAGTGTTATGAGGGGGAGGTGGTGTCCTAAAATGATCTAATGGGTGAAGGCATTCTCTGTTGACAAACAACAGCAATCAGATACCTTTCAATCTGTCAGAACAGATAGGCGTGGCTGTGAGGTAAGAAGTTTGCTTCCCAATCACATGGTTCTGGGTTCAGTCCCACTTGGGCAAATGTCTTCTATTATAGCTTTGGGCTGACCAAAACCTTGTAAATGGATTTGGTAGATAGAGATTGAAAGAAGCCTGTCATGTGTGTGTGTATATATATATATATAGGCACAGGAGTGGCTGTGTGGTAAGTAGCTTGCTTACTAACCACATGGTTCCGGGTTCAGTCCCACTGCGTGGCGCCTTGGCCAAGTGTCTTCTACTATAGCCTTGGGCCAACCAAAGCCTTGTGAGTGGATTTGGTAGACGGAAACTGAAAGAAGCCTGTCTTATATGTATGTGTGTATATGTTTGTGTGTCCCCCGCCCCAGCATCGCTTGACAACCGATCTTGGTGTGTTTATGTCCCTGTAACTTAGTGCTTCAGCACAAGAGACCGATAGAATAAGTACTAGGCTTACAAAAAATAAGTCCTGGGGTTGATTTGCTCGACTAAAGGTGTTGCTCTAGCACGGCTGCAGTCAGATGACTGAAACAAGTAAAAGAGTATATATATACATACATACAAGAGTTACAGAATGGAGTAGATAAGATCAGGGCTACATATGTTTCATAGCGAGCAGAACCTCAGAAGTGGTAAATATCCAAGCGAGATGTATACCACCGACTACTCTTCAGGCCAAAGGTGTCTTGATTAAATGAAGTTTACCTTGTCATTAGGAAGCCCATGTTGACACATGGAGGATTCACATACCTGGTAAACATGGCTGCCTACTGTGAAATATGAAGTAATTTTTTTCAGAGGGTAGTGTTTATAGAAATCTACAAACAAATTATTTGCTGACCTCTGCTAACTCTTCGTAAATTCATCAGTCCAGTGAGAGTAACTTTAACTAAGGAGACATGTAGTAAGGTTGAAACTCTGGCATTTCAAAGTCAATTGCATCAATGAATCATCTATCATGAACACATATATCTATGGATTGGTAACTAACCAGTATTTTCATTTGGATTTATTATCCCTTAATAAGGTTTATGACCTTTACTTGAATGTGTGTGTGTGTGTTTGTTTGTATCTATGTGTGTGTGTTTTTGTGTCTTTGTCCCCCACCACTGTTTGACAACTGGTGTTGGTATGTTTACAGCTTCATAACTTAGCAGTTTAGCAAAAGAGACTGATAGAATAAGTACAAGGTTTTAAAAATAAAAAGTACTGGGATCAGTTCATTTGACTAAAAAATTCTTCAAGGTGGTGCCCCAGCATACTTCCAGTCCAATGAGTGAAACAAGTAAAAGGTAAAAGATAACATAACAAGAATGAATTGATGCATTATTATAAAGAACTGTTTTCTGATAATAAATTTATTAATAAAAAAAAAAAAAACGTGGGAATTAACAGGTTGAGTCAGCCACAAACCAGGTGATGGTGTTAAATGAGAGCTTTGGATTAAGAACTACTCATGAAGATAAGGTGTCGCCCTGACATGGGTGTGCACTTTCGCTAGTTTGTGCAAGATGTGAGCAGGACAGTGAAATTGTCCTGCACATGATTGTGCAATGCCCCAAGGTAACTGAGCTTTAGGCTTATCTCGAACACTTGCTGTCGCATTCGAGATGAGTACAACTGTTGAGCAAATCTGTAATTAAGATCGTTCTGCCAACCTCCCTGAATAGAGAGGAGTGAGCCTGTTTTCTCTCGGTAGTTGCTGTTGCGAAAGAGGTAGTATGGAAGATGAGAGTGAAAGGAATTGCAACAGGCATGTTCATCTCCAGTCTCGAGCTTATTGACTTTTTCATTTTCCACATGAAACAGAAAATAAGGCTGGAGAAGAAATGCCTGTTGCAAAGTGTGTTTCATAAAAGATGGAAGTCTATAGCAAGTATGTTGTGAGTGAAAGAACCTGTTTAAACAAGAATATAAAAAGGAGAAAGCAAAGTCTTCAGTGTGAGTATGTGGTTTGTGGGGTCTACCGCATCATCCATTTCATTTTTTGTAAATCACTCATTCTCATTTAATTGTATATATTTTAATTGTTTGTTTATTCATGTTTCGTCTCATTCGATACCCTGACCCCAATGTTTGTTTTGTCTGTCCTCGTATCATTCCCTCTTTTTCTCTACCTCATGGTTAATAAAGAAATTGACTGGTGTCTATCAACCAAATTTCATCTTGTTAGAGTGTGAGTGTCAAGCAAATGTTTGAAAAACCTTCCACCCATTGTAGCTGAAACTTTTCTAAGCTGTCATTCACTGAGCTTAAACCTAAAACCACATGGTTGTGTTTGCACTTATTAATTCCATTATTGCGGCTTGCTGAGTGAGTGAGTGTGAAAGCTACCCCTGGATAGGTCATCTCTCTCCAGGCAACATCACAAAAATGATCCAACTATACCCATTACAGAGTTAAATTTTAATCAAGTGGATTGCTGCAACTCTCTTTCTTTTTTTCCCTCTCTCTCCTTTCTCTCCTTCCCTCCTCCTCCTCTCTCTCTCTCTCTCACACACACACACATACGGGACTGCATGGCTGCAATTCACCAATGCTTTGTGAGTGAAACTTGCTGACTGAAAATTGTGTGTGTGTGTGTGTGCATGCATGCATGTGTGTGTTTATATATGCTTATATTTGTGTGTGTGTGTTTTTATTTATGCTTACACACACACACATGTGTGTGTGTGTATATGTGTATACACATTTTCTAACATACCAGGTGCAGGAGGTAGTTCCTCTGCAAACTGACTCTACAATTAGGTTTCATTTCCTTGCTGGGGCCCCATTCCACTTACTTTACTCTCTGTACAAGCATGGCTATCACCACATCCCTTTTTTTTTTCCTGCTGTCAAGATGTATCTTTTATAGCCCAGCAAATAAAAATATTACAAGCAGCTCTGTTTACTCAACCAGGATTCTTCGTTTGTTTAAAGCCAATACACATAGCAGCACCATGGAATCAATAGAACAGCTTTTGGTAGGCAGAACCACCACAACCCCCACTCCACCAGCTTCACTTGAACCACCACCACTCTGCCAGCTTCACTCACGACCACCTCTGTCCTCCCCTCTCCTACCACCACCCACCATCATGATGCTTCCTGTTATTATCATTGATTCCAAGTTGACCTTGACTTGGGTAAATGGGATGTTTTCAATGTCCACAGTAGAACACATACCAAGTGGACAAACATTACTGGAACACACACACACAAGCTTTCTAACAAAAATGAAAGCTTACACATACATACCTGCTGCAATCTTAGTTATTTAACAAGAGCTAACACACAAACATAAACACGCACTCACACACAAACATTCTAACAAAAATTGTGTGTGTGTGTGTATGTATACGCATGCAGATATACACAATAACTACAGCAAGCATATAGTTATTTAACAAGAACACACATACACACATACATACTTGGAACAATCATAGTTATTTAACAAGAGCTTACATATACACATATATTTTCTCTCTTTCACACACAAAAGCATGTAATAAAAATGACTGCACACCCATATCTTCAGTAATCAGAAAGTTATTCAGTAGACAGATGGACAAACAGACAGACAGACACAAAATTACTCATAAAATGGCAGATTCCAGGGTCTGTAGACTATTGCTAAAAGAAAAAATACCTTGTGCTATTTGATAATGTCCTCCTACAGTCTTATTTCCCACGCCATTGGACTTTTAACTTTCATCTTTCTGAAATAAATATCAATATATAATAAGTACTGGTTTTGATGTAATTAGCAATACATTGGGAATTGGTGCCCTCCATCATATACACATATATATATATATATATATCATCATCATCATCATCATCATTTAGTGTCCGCTTTCCATGCTAGCATTGGTTGGACGGTTCAACTGGGGTCTGTGCAGCCAGAAGGCTGCATCAGGCCCAGTCTGATCTGGTAGTGTTTCTACGGCTGGATGCCCTTCCTAACGCCAACCACTCCATGAGTGTAGTGGGTGCTTTTTACATGTCACCCGCACAGGTGCCAGACAGAGCTAGCAAACGGCCACGGACGGATGGTGCTTTTTATGTGCCACCGGCACGGGGGCCAGGCGAGGCTGGTAACGGCCACGATCAGATGGTGCTTTTTACATGCCACCGGCACGGGGGCCAGGCGAGGCTGGCAATGGCCACGAATGGATGGTGCTTTTTATGTGCCACTGGCACGGGGCCAAGCGAGGCTGGCAATGGCCACGATCGGATGGTTCGCTTACTTGTCACCGGCACTGGTATCACAGCTGCAATTTCCATTGATGTTGATCGACTTCGATTTTGGTTCTGCTTTCTGATATCTGATTTGATTTGGTTTGATTTTGATTTTGATTTTCACTTGCCTCAACGGGTCTTCCCAAGTGGAGTTTTGTGTCCCAAGAAGGAAAGGTATGTATAAGTCGACTGGCTACATACCAGGTAGAGGCCACAGGTTATGGTCTCACTAGTCTTGAGGGGTCTTCTCACGCACAGCATACTTCCATAGGTCTCGGTCTCTAGTCATTTCCTTGGTGAGACCTAAAGTTCGAAGGTCGTGCTTCACCACCTCGTCCCAGGTTTTCCTGGGTCTACCTCTTCCACAGGTTCCCTCAACTGCTAGGGTGTGGCACTTTTGCACACAACTATCTTCACCCATTCTCGTCACATGCCCATACCAGCGCAGACGTCTCTCTTGCACACCACAACTGATGCTTCTTAGGTCCAACTTTTCTCTCAAGGTACTTACACTCTGTCGATTATGAACACTGACATTACACATCCATTGGAGCATACTGGCTTCATTTCTTGCGAGCTTACGCATATCCTCAGCATTCACAGCCCATGTTTCACTACCATGTAGCATGGCTGTACGTACACATGCATCATACAGTCTGCCTTTTACTCTGAGTGAGAGGCCTTTTGTCACCAGCAGGGGTAAGAGCTCTCTGAAATTTGCTCAGGCTATTCTTACTCTAGCAGTTACACTTTCAGCACACCCACCCCCACTACTGACTTGGTCACCTAGGTAGCGGAAGCTATCAACTACTTCTAGTTTTTCTCCCTGGAACGTGGTAGAAGTTGGTCTCTGCACATTTTCAGTGTTTATTGCTCCTGAGCATCTGCCACAGACAAAAACTATTTTCCTAGTTAGCCTTCCTTTGACATTGCTGCACCTCTTATGTGTCCATAGCTTACACTTGGTGCACCTTATTGAGTTTCTACCTACACCTTTTTTACAGATCGAGCAGGGCCATCTACCTGAAGGCATTTGTGATTGGTCTACCTTCCTACTTATTAGGACTTTGGTTTTGGCTAGGTTGATTCTAAGGCCCTTCAATTCTAATCCTTGCTTCCACACCTGAAACTTATCCTCCAGTTCTGATAGTGACTCAGCAATTAGAGCAAGGTCATCAGCATAGAGGAGCTCCCAGGGGCATCCTGTCTTGAATTCCTCCGTTATTGCCTGGAGGACTATGATAAATAGGAGGGGACTGAGGACTGAGCCTTGGTGGACCCCAACCTCTACCCGGAATTCTTCACTGTACTCGTTGCCAACCCTCACCTTATTGAGGAAAAAGTTTGTGCCACGTGAGTCACCATTGAACATGGCATGAACTGAGTGAACACACACACCACAAAAATATATAAAAAAAGCATTATTTTAACACAGCACACAAACTTTTTCCTGAACCTAGTGTATACATGTGTGTGTGACAAGAGATAGACCTCAGTATCATTGGAAATAGAGGACTGATACGGTTATGGAGACTCACATACAGAAGTTTCTATGTCAACAGTTCAATAATTGGTGTATTTCTTCAGCTGTTGTAATGTTAGTTTCTGGTACCTTGGGGAAGTGTCTTCTATTATAGCCTTGGGCTGACCAAAGCCTTGTGAGTGGATTTGATTGTCAGAAGCTGAAAGAAGTCCATCATATATATATATATATATATATATATATATATATATATATATATTATATATATATATTATATATATATTATATATTTATATATATATATATATATATATATTTATATATATATATATATATATATATAATATATATATATATATTTATATATATATATATATATATATATTTATATTATATATATATATATTTATATATATATAATATATATATATATATATATATATATTTATATATATATAATATATATATATATATATATAATATATATTTATATATATATATATATTTATATATATATATATATATTTATATATATATATATATATATTTATATATATATATATATATATTTATATATATATATATATAATATTTATATATATATATATATATATTTATATACATATATATATATATATTTATATATATATATATTATATTTATATATATATATATATATCAGAATCGAAATCGATCAATGGAAATTGCAGATGTGTTACCAGTGCCGGTGGCATGTAAGAGAACTTTCCGTTTCGCGACCGTTGCCAGCACCGCCCCGTTTCGTGTCTGTTGCCAGCCTCGCCTGGCCCTCGTGCCGGTGGCACATAAAAAGCACCATCCGTTCGTGGCCGTTTGCCAGCTCTGTCTGGCACCAGTGCGGGTGGCACGTAAAAAGCACCCACTACACTCACGGAGTGGTTGGCGTTAGGAAGGGCACCCAGCCGTAGAAACACTGCCAGATTTGACTGGGCCTGATGAAGCCTTCTGGCTTCACAGACCCCAGTAGAACCGTCCAACCCATGCTAGCATGGAAAACGGACGCTAAATGATGATGATGATGATGATGATATATATATATATATATATATATATATATATATACTAGCAGTATCGCCCGGCGTTGCTCGGGTTTGTAAGGGAAATAACTATATAAGCATTTTTAGAGAGTTATAGCCAAAAAATAGCAAAAAAATGCATTAAAAATTGAAAAAAAATTAAGGTAATTTTTTTTTTAAATCGTTGACACATCGTAGATATTTTTAGAGAGTTACTTCCCTTATATAATAACGAAAAATATGCATTAAAATGGAAAAATATGATGGTAAATTTTTTTAAATCGTAGACTCATCGTAGACGCGCGCTAATACCCAGAAGGGCTCGATGTGAATCACGACTATAAGATACCCGCTTTTGGTTAAACTACACCGCAAAATGTGGGAGTAGTTACGAATCTAAATCGTAGGAGACAGACACACAACTTCACTCTTATATATAAAGATATAAGCCACGTAGTTATATACACATACTTTGTTATATACACATTCTTAAAAGGAAATGTTATTTTGAACACAACATTTACAAAGAATAAAATATTTTTTGGTTTTTCTTAACCCTTTCGTTACTATATTTCTGACCAAAATACACCCCTTATGTGTTTCAATTAATTTCTAACGTAATCATAAATTTAGTCTGGTTTCATTAAACAACTATAACTTTTTTATTTATGAATACATTAATCTGATTTTTGGAAGATAATTTAGTGAAATGTTCTCAACCAATTCTATACTATAATTTTTGTCACAAAGTGACTCTAATTGCAGGTAGATACAGGTAAATTCAACAATATATAAAATTATTAAAATTTTGTTCAAACATCGCTATAGAAAATGGGTTATTAGCTAATATTCAATGGGTATACAACAAAATTTTACGATAGAATTTGTTATTCTGGGTAACTTTCTAATACCCATAATAATATTTATGGCAAAATAGGCCTTAATTTCATTTAAGGTTGTGGGAAATAACAAACTATCGTTTCTTTCGCTTTGTTTAGGTTGAGATCAAATACCACATGCTTTTTTTTTTCAGTCATAGAGTTAGATTTATGAAGGTCTTCAGTAGAAAATCCTTCGAATTCTGACTCGCTGCTTGATATAATGAAATTCGTATCCATTTTTGTCAGAATTACAAATTTTGAAAACACAATAGGAACAAATTTCGGAAAAAAAATCTCCCATAATCACGGAATTAAAATTACACTTCGATTTTTGTACAAAACTGTATTTGAAGTGTTTACGAAGTATAATACGTATTTTCACGAATGTACTAAAGAGATTTACTCTGATATTCTCATTTAAATATGAATAGGTAAATTCGGGCGGCTTGGTCACATTAACCAAAATTTTTTTCGGGCGGTTTGGTGCAATTATATAACATATATCTATATATAATATTATATAATAAAATATATACAGAGTAAAAAAAACCTATTTACCTTTTCTGTATTGTTATTCGACCATCCGTGTGTCTTTGCAAATGTGTTGGAATGATAAGTGAGTTGTGTTTTGGCGCATTTTTTTACTAATAACAAACACACACGTGTTTGTATGTAGTTGTTTGAAACGTTTGTGTTTGCCACTCTCATATATGTATGTGTATGCGTGTGTGTGAGGAATGACACACACACACTCACGCACGCACACATGTACATCAATGCTTTTATGAGCGTCATAGAGAGAAACAAATATTACATCGCCATCGCCATAGCCATCGCCATCGCCATAGCCATCGCCATCGCCATAGCCATCGCCATCGCCATCGCCATAGCCATCGCCATCGCCATAGCCATCGCCATCGCATTCTATTTTCTACCTGTCAACACACAGTGAATTAGTTTCAGTTTATTCATTGCACACTGTGTGTGTGCGTTTGCGTGTGGTGTAAACCAGACTAAGAAAAGCATTTGACACACACACCAGAATGTGAGTTTTCTGTAAATTTTGCTTAATTGGAGTTTAAATTTTAAAAACGGGACCTGGCATGACGCGATGCATTGTACTCTTAAAAATGGTAGGTAAATTGTAATTGAAGAAATGCTATATTGTAGATTTGTATAACTCCCAAAGGGAGGCAGATAAAATCTGCCTTTTATAATAAGAGATATATATATATCTCTTATTATAAAAGGCAGATTTTATCTGCCTCCCTTTGGGAGTTATACAAATCTACAATATAGGATTTCTTCAATTACAATTTACCTAGCATTTTTAAGAGTACAATGCATCGCGTCATGCCAGGTCCAGTTTTTAAAATTTAAACTCCAATTAAGCAAAATTTACAGAAAACTCACATTCTGGTGTGTGTGTCAAATGCTTTTCTTAGTCTGGTTTACACCACACGCAAACGCACACACACAGTGTGCTACGAATAAAGTGAAACTAATTCAGTGTGTTGACAGGTAGACAATAGAATGCTATGACGACTGATGACTGATAGATACATGAGTAAAATGTATGGGAAGCTAACACATAAGAGTGAGTGAAAATGTTCTTGGAAGAGAGTAAATAGCCAGAGAGTAATAAAGTAAACATACACTCATACATACATACATACATACATACATACATACATACATACATACATACACACATACATACACACACACACACATACATACACACACATACATACATACATACATACATACATATACATACATACATATACATACATACACACACACACACATACACACACACACAGTATTGAAGCTTGAGAACAATCAGATACATCTGCAACACATCTGTTGAAAATATTATTGTTTACACACATACATATACATATATACATACAGAGAGACAGACAGATAGACACACACACACACACACACATGATCCAGCATGGCCACAACCTCAAGGCTGAAACGTATAAAACAATAACAGAATATAAATGTGTGCATGTGTGTGAGAGAGAGAGTGTGTGTGTATATGTATGTATGTATGTATGTATATATATATATAATAATGCGGTTTTTTCAACAGCTTGAACTAAATGTCAGAGGGGAATGGGATAAACTACTTATATTAACTTGCTATAAAAGCAGGTAGTAATTTTATCTTGTCCTTATTCATAGTGCAAGTTTTGAAGAGTGAATTTCGATTTTAACAGCTATTTTTTTCAAAGCTATATTGGAAGTAACAAAGGAGCATATTTGGCATATTTTGCTTTATGAGTTCAATAAAGACAACAACGCAACGGAAAGTACAAGAAATATTAATGCAGTATATGGGGATTGGACAATAAGCGTAAGGCAGTGTCAATGGTGGTTCCAGAAATTCCGAGCCATAAACTACAGCCTAGAAGACGAGCCTCATCCTGAAAGATCTGTAGAACTCGACAAGGACATCCTGAAAACCCTGGTGGAACAAAATCTCATCGTAACTGTTGAGGAACTAGCAGAGAAGCTTGGATTTGGTCATTCAACCATTCATTGAGACCTGTGTGCTATCGGAAAAGTCAGCAAATTGGGTCAATGGGTTCCTCACGAACTTTCCGAGTCTAATTGCATGCAGAGAGTGAATGTATGCTTTTCTTTGCTGTCACATCTCACCACTACTGCGCTATGTATATCTATATATATAAAACTGTAGTTGTGTGAGTGTCTGTCCCCTTCGATTTAGATTCCTAACTACTCCCACATTTTGCGGTGCAGTTTAACCAAATTCGGGTAGCTTATAGTCGTGATTCATATCGAGCCCGTCTGACTATTAGCGCGCGTCAACGATGAGTCTACGATTTTAAAAATAATTTAACATCATTTTTTATTCCATTTTAATGCATAATTTTTCGTGTGTCGATGGCGGCGGAGTTGGCGTCCACGCTCACACCTGCACCTGTGGGGAAGGGAGTGTAAGGAAATCAACGTCGTAATGCGTTGTCAAGGAGACCAGCGTTCTTTTAGAACAACGACTTCATGGCTTGAAGACACCAAAACAGAAATGGCTAAGAAAGCGTCTACATGAGTCAACGATTTAAAAAAAAATTTACCATCATTTTTTTTCCATTTTTAATGCATTTTTTCGCTATTATATAAGGGAATAACTCTCTAAAAATGTCTACGATGAGTCAACGATTTAAAAAAATTACCATCATTTTTTTTCCATTTTTAATGCATTTTTTGCTATTTTTTGGCTATAACTCTCTAAAAATGCTATATAGTTATTTCCCTTACAAACCCGAGCAACGCCGGGCGATACTGCTAGTATTTATATATATATATATATATATATATATATATATATATGTATATGTATAGATCTGTATTCATCATGTTGAACCGTTAATCCCTACACATTTTTTATCTTTGTTTTTTTTTTTGTTCCTCTTAATCCATTTTGTCAAAGAGCAGAGGCTTAAAATGTCAAACATTTTCCCATTTTGCCTGAGTTTTAAACTAATACACCTGCTTGTTGTTCCTTCACCTCTCATCTTTTGTTTTCAGTAAACTTGAACTACATATCTGTGTGAGTCTTTGTAACCCTGTTTAGCCCCCCCCCCATCACTGCTTGACAACTGGTGTTTGTGTATTTACATCCCTGTTACTTAATGGTTCAGCCAAAGAAACCAATAGGATAAGTGCTAGGCTCAAAAAAGCCCTGGAATCGATTTGCTCAACTAAAACACTTCAAGGTGGTGCCCCAGTAGGGCTGCAGTCAAATGAGTGAAACAAGTAAAAGAATAAAAGAATATATATATACATGTGTGTATGTATATATAAAACTAAACATATATCAAATACCATACAACATAAATTTTTGCTTTGTTAAAATTATCTCCAACTCTGGAGGATGTATCATAATTATCAAATAGCAATTATGACCACCTCCACAGAAGAGATAACCTCAAGAGTCAAGAATTCTCCAAAGTTGATATGTCATTGAAGAAAAGGACAGGCTTACTGTCTGTAGATAAGAGGACAGTTAGTAACCACTTGTTTCTGGCTCAATAGCCATCATCACCTTGACAATTGCTTGGTCTTATCTGCAGTACTCAAGGAACCTAGACTTATACAAAAAAGAGTAGAAAACCTGTCCTTTTCCTTAAATAGCATGCCATTAAGAATTCTTGATTCTTAAGATTATCTCCCTTTTTGAAGTGAAGCTGGTCTTAAATATCTTTTAGTAATTATGACATATCCTTTGGAGGCAGAGATAATTCTAATAAATCAAAATTTCATGTTGTATGGTATTTGATGTACCTGCATTTGTCTATGTTGTTCAAATACATGCCACTAGCCACTCTGAGTCATTCTCTTAGCTCATTTTTGAAATGAGCGAAATATTACCTTGTTTGGAAACAATTGTGGATTGGCAATGGGAAAGGCATCCAGCTGTAGAAAATCTGCTTCAACAAATTCCATTCATCATAGTTCTCCTGTCTTTCATCATTATCACCTTCCTTATCATCATCAATTTTATGGTAATAAGTTTTCTGGTTAGTGTTATCCGTACCATCACTATAATCATAGTTTTCATCATCTACATTATAATCACTTAGTCTTCCATTAGTTGTGATAAACAATAGTACAATAATGTGACACATTTCCTAATTCCCCCTCACTCTCACAGTTTTGATTTTTGTCTTTCAGACTAATGAAGCAGTTGATGTCAGAAGAGCTTCTATTTAAGGAGCTCCATGTTGATTGTGGAATATCTAACACAAGTGTTTTGGAGATTAAGGTAAACAGATATTAAAATTGCTTGAAGGGAAGATTTTTAAAAGCTTAATAAACTTCAAAAGAAAATCTCAAAGAAAATGTTTCTGGAACAATTCACAAAATCTCAAAAATTTTCAAAGTATCTCAAAAAAAACCCTCTTTGTATATATTACTTGTGTGTGTGTGTACGAATGCGAGTACGTGTTTGTGTGAGAATGCGTTCATGACTCATTGTCTTGACATTGCACACTACTTGTAAATAAATGTCACTGTCATACAAGTGGTATCATTCATTTGCAATGTTCCATGAAAACATGTCTGGCAATTGTGCTGTTCATGTTTGAAGGACTAAGGGGAATATTACCTTGCTTGGAATAATTAAGGGTTGGTAATGGGAAGAGACATTCAGCTATAGAAAATCTGCTTCAACAAACTTTGTTGAACCCATGCAAGTATGGAAAAGTGAATGTTAAAATTATGATGATTATATATATATATATATCTCATGCCTCAATAATGTGTGTATTCCTCTCAGGGGTTCTCAACCATTTTCTATCTATGAATCCCTTTGATTGCTATTTTATTATGGTGGACCCCTATTGCCATTCAATGTTTAAAAACTAGTTTTATAGAATGGTATTTATTAATATTTTCACACATTAATTTGTGTAGGTTGAATTGTGTAAAATGTTAGAGAAAGAAATCTAGCTGTTTTTTGCAGTATATACCAATACATAAATCAAAAGCAAAATTTTTCAGAGCTCCTTAAAACATTTTTGTGGATCCCCAATTTACTATTTTGTTGTGTGGACCCCCAAAAATCTTATATGGACCCTGTTTGAGAACCACTGCTCTAACTCATGCTGACATGGAAAAATGAATGAACAAAAAAGAGGGGAGATAACATGGTGAGAGTATTGGTTAAGTATTATCCTTCTCTCTCTCTCTTTCACCTCTTCATCCCCTCACCTATGGAAACAAATGTAATATTTCTATTGATTTTGTTGTTCAGGACAAGAGGAGTGCATCAAAGAAGCTTGTTTCTCAACTCGAGGCACGACTCCTTCTTTTGAAGTTCCTGACTACCAAAGACAAAGAATTACTGGATCCAATTTGCTATGGTAAGATAGAAAACTGCTGGTAACTTAGAAAAATTCAAACTTTATTGATGTTTTGCAGTGTTAATGATGGAGTTTTATTTATTTAATCTTTTACTCTCTCTCTCTCCCACCTTCCCTCTAATTCATATTTACCATCACCTCTCTCCCCCATCCAACACTTGTTTATCATTCAGTATAGTGCTCACCCCACTCTTACCCCATCTTTAACTACCCCTCACTTTCCCCATATACTCTTGTAACCTCACCCCACCTTTCCTATTCTTCTTAAGGTCCACCCAGACACCTAATCACCACCATCTTTATCTCTCCTTCCACATCCACCCCAATAACTCCTATCCACTCTTCTATAATGTAAGAAGCCATGCATCTCCTTTACTGCAAGAAACCTCTTCCAGCCCCTTCTTTCAAACTTTAACCTCTCATTGCCTTGCATAGAGCCACCCACTCAGTTGAAGGTGATCTTAATCTTGTATACTGCATAATGATCCCACTTATGCTGGTGCCATGACAAAAGCTCTGGTATCAGTGTTAGGAAAAACATCCAGCTGCAGAAATCATGTCATTGGAGCAGACATTGGAGCTTGATGCAATGCTGTAACCCCATCAGACCCTGTCAAGCTATCCTACTTATGTCAGCTTAATAGATGTTACACTAAATGGTAATGATGATGATGAGTCAGATGGGATGCTGGTGTTGATGACCCTTTATAGGGTCTTTGAGATTGTTGGGTGAGAGGGAGGGAGGGAAGAAAGTATCTTGAAAACTGGATCCCTGACCAAAATGCTTGCAACAAAGTAGGGTCCACCAAAGACACCCAAGGTGCTAGGTGGTGGCAGTAAAAACTTGGTGTCTGATAAAGTGGGTTATGGTGGTATTTGAACTCAGAACACAAAGCTCTAGAACAAATGTTACAAGGCATTTAGTGTGACATTCTTACAAGCCACTAAAGTGATGAGCTGGCAGAATCATTTGCACATCAGGATAAAATGTTTAATGGCATTTCATCCGTCCTTATGTTCTGAGTTCAAATTCGTCCCAGGTTGATTTTGCCTTTCATTTTTACGGAATCAATAAAATAAGTACCAGCTGAATACTGGGGTTGTTGTAATTGACTTCCCCTTCCCTTCAAAAACTGCTGGCCCTGTGCCAAGATTGTTAAACATTCTTAGAAACCACTGAATTAGTTTAATATTTTTTATTGACCGTGAAGCAATGAAAGACAAAGATCATATTTTGTCTGATTCTCTAAGTAGTGCTGCCGCTGTCATTAATGGCAACTTTGTAGATTCAGTTAAGATATTTGTTAGTGTTTGTACTGACATTTGCTGTTCTGGATTCAAATTCTGCCAAAGTCAACTTCTTTTATTCTTTTTAAGGTCAATAAATAAGCACCAGTCCAGGATAGATGCATTGCATCTGTATTTTTAAGTATGTAGAAAAATATTCTTGTACTTGCTCAAAACTACTTCTGTGCGTGCTCAAAAATCCTCTTATATTTACTCAAGAAGAAATCCTTAATTCAAAAGGATTTTTCCTCTTTTTTTCTTCAATTTCAGATGGAACCAAACTCTCAGAGCTGAAAGAATTGAGTGAAAATTTGGTAGAGAAAATCAATATCCTTATTCCTGAACTAAATCAAAGTAAATATTTTTACCAATTCATTTTTGTATTTATTTATTGATCATACATTTTTACCAGATTGGCAACTCTTTCATTTCACACCTTTAATTAATATCCTTTAATGTTTATTGGCCAATCATTTCCTCATTCTTTCTCTTTCTTCTTTTCTAGTACTCTCATTTTCATCTTTCTTTCTCTCTCTCTTCCTCTTACTCTCTCTCTGTCTCATCTTTCACTTTCTCAGTCACTATCTCTCTTCATGTATTATTGCAATACTACTACTGCTACTATCACTACTACTACTGCTACTGTTACTACTTCTAGGGTGGTGGGTTGGCAGAATCAGTACATCATCGGTTTTAAATTTTGGCACAAGGCCAGTATTTTCGGGGGAGGAGGTAAGTCAATTACATCAACTGATACTTAGTTTATCGACCCTGAAAGGATGAAAGGTAAAGTCAACCTCAACAGAGTTTGAACTCAGAACGTTAAGATGGATGAAATGCCACTGAGCATTTTGCTCAGCTTGCCACTTTAAGAGTCATTACAACATTGAAAAAAAATTTTTTTTTTTCTAAGAATCTTTACAAATCGGAAATAAAAAAATGCCCTGTGGTATTTCTTCTTGGTCATTTTGTTTTGAATTGAAATCCTCCCAAGATCAGTTTTGCCTTTCGTTGTTTCGGAGTTGATAAAATACAGTACCAGTTTTATACTGGGGTCAATTTAATCATCTAATCCCTGAACATACACCAGAAAGCTCTTTTGTTTGACACTTTGGATCTGCTAATCTATGGCTTGGACCAGTGCTTTATTTTATTTTATTTATTGGTCCCTGAAATGATAAAAGGTAAAGTTGCCCATGGTAGGATTTGAATTTCAGACTACAGAGATCTAAAACAAATACTGCCAAACCTTTCATCTAACTCTCTAATTAATGATTCTGCAATGTTGCTATCTTACTTTGCAGAAGGTGGGACAGGGAGGGTTTTAAAAAGGTCAGGATTACTTTCCACCATGGACCAACCAAGAATTCTAAAATATAAAAGCATCTTTGTGGTTAAGAAACTTCTTTTCTTTATCATGTGATTTCAAGTTCAGTCCCACTGTGCAGCAGATAATGGCTTCTGTTCAAGGCTGACCAAGCAGATCTCATAGATGGAAACTGAAAGAAGCTTATTGTGTGATTGTTCTAAGCAAGTGCCACCATCATACAACAGGTGTCATTCATTTCTGGTCTTCCATTAAATGTTTCCCACCAAGAGGAAAATAGTACCTTGCTTAGAAACAGGTGAGGTTTAGTGACAGGAAAGGCATCTAGCCACAGAAAATCTGCCTCAATGTCACTTCAGATATTTAGTGGTATCTGTTCTGGTTCTCAGCATTCTAAGTTCAAATCCCACCTTGGACTACTTGGTTGATAGACTTAACCTATCATCTTGTTTAACACCATATTCTAGTGCCTTTTGTTGAGTCCCCTCTGTTGCAAGCATTTAGTCTGGGTGTCCAGTTTCAGGATCCCTTCCTCCCTCATTCCCACCAGTCTTGTACATGTCCCCATATTGACATCAAAACACTCTGAAATGCTCGTACTGGAGCTTTCAGCATGAATGCCAAGCAATACAGCATGTTGCTTCCAAATTTCTAGCAGAGTGAATAGCATCATGGTGCTGTTTTTCTTACAGATGGTGCCCAACTGACCCTATTATACTATGTAGTTGACAAAATCAAAACCAAATCATGCACAAAATTTTTAAAATAAAATGACGACAATTTACCCATCGCACTCTGTGTGTATGTGTGTATATATATATATATATATACACACATATATATATATATACATAGTTGTATACTTGAGAAATCTATTTCCCAATTACATGGCTGTTTGCCAGCCTGCTCTGGCCCCTGTGCCGGTGGCACATAAAAAAACACCCACTACACTCACAGAGTAATTGGCGTTAGGAAGGGCATCCAGCTATAGAAACACTGCCTAATCAGACTAGAGCCTGGTGCAGCATCCATGGCTTACCAGACCCCGGTCGAACCGTCCAACCCATGCTAGCATGGAAAATGAACGTTAAATGATGATGATGTTGATGATATATATAATGAGCTTCTTTTTCAGTTTCTGTCTACCAAATCTACTCACAAGGCTTTGGTTGGCCTGAGGCTATAATAGTGCTATGCAGTGAGACTGAACTTGGAACCATGTGGATGGGAAGCAAACTCAGCCACACCTGAGCCTATATATAGAAAAATGGAAAATAGACATTAAATGATGATGATATATATAGGCACAGGAATGGGTGCATGATTGAGATGTTTGCTTCCCAACTACATTGTTTCTGGTTCAGTCCTTCTACTTGACGCCTTTGGAAAATTTCTTCTGCTAAAGCCTTGGACTGACCAAGAAGCTTCTGTGTGTGTGTTTTTTACCTTGACATTTACATTATAGTTGTAAATGAGTGTCACTGTCATATAAGTGGAGTCATTCATTTCCAATCTTCTGTGTAAGCATGTCTGGCCATGGGGAAATATTACGTTGCTTGGAAGTAGATGGAGGCTGGCAATAGGAAGGGCATCTGCCCATAGAAAATCTGCCTCACTAAACTCTGTATAACCTATAGAAGCATGGAAAAGTGGATGCTTAAAATGATAATGATGATAACAGTAATACACATACACACATACATTTTTTTTCCTTGTGTTTTTTTTTCTCCTTTCTTTCAGGATTTGCCAACCTTCAGGAAAAAATAAGAATTCTTGCAGACAAAGTGACTGCAGTGAAAGCTATGGTAAGATGTCCACTTATAAATATATTTCAGTTTTTTCCCTGGTGGGTAACAGTGAATTTTTCCCTAGAACTTTGTTGACCTACAAATTCAATCTACTGGATATGGAGAGTGAGTTGGGGTTTTTTTTTTCAGTTGTTTTTCAAGATTCTTATAAAGCACATCATATTGAAAGAGATGTATTGTTGGTGGAGAGCATTTTGCTGATGATTGGTTAATTGACTAACTTGTTCACTAATAACAACAACAACAACAATAATAATAATTGGTTCAAATTTTGGCATGAGGCCAGCAATTTTAGTACAACCCTAGTACTTGACTGGTACTTTATTTTATTGACCCTAAAAGAATGAAAGGCACAGTTGACCTCAGTAAGATTTGAACTTAGAACGTAAAGAGCCGGTGATATGTTATCTAGCATTTTGTCCAATGCACTAGTGATTCTGCCAGCTGTGAAACAGAACCAGAGCGTTCCTTATTGTAAAAATGAAACTCGCATTACTATTCTACATTTTTGAGATGAGGAATTATGTACATTATTTAAAATGAACAGATAAGTGTCCTCACCTTGTCTGTGGTAACAACAAGGTGAGGACACCTATCCATCCATTGTAAGTAATGAAATTCCCATCCTTCATCAATCCAAATACTTAGCACATCTTTTTGTAACTGTACATTTGAGATTTTACTCTTTTACTTGTTTCAGTCATTTGACTGTGGCTATGTTGGAGCACTGGCTTTAGGTGAGCAAATCGATCCCAGCACTTATTCTTTGTAAGCCTAGTACTTATTGTATCAGTGTCTGTTGCTGAACCACTAAGTTACGGGGACGTAAACACACCAACATTGGTTATCAAGTGATGGTGGGGGGACAAACACACACACATACGACAGGCTTCTTTCAGTTTTCGTCTACCAAATCCACTGACAAGGATTTGGTCAGCCCAAGGCTATAATAGCAGACACTTAACCAAGGTGTCACGCAGTGTGACTGAACCCAGAACCATGTGGTTGAGAAGCAAGCTTCTTCCCACACAGCCAGTTTCTGGAGGTTTCCTAAATTTTACTGCAAATATTTAGATATTTTAATTTATATCTTTTCCCTGCTTTTCTAGAGACAAACTTCCAAAGGACTGTACTCTCTTTTTTGAAGTGAAATTATTTCTTAATGTTAAAGTAAACTATTTTTGATAAACACAAAAACTCATCACTGTATATATGTATGTATATATGTATATATATAAATGTGTACTTACATATAAGAGAGAGGGTACAATGCGCTTAGCTTAGTTTTTCCTTGGGGCTGGCCAGATTGGAGCAATCTCAAAATTAGTCAGCTGAAATTGCGAGGATGATCCAGTTCTTGACTGAAGATTGAAGGCTTCGAATGACCCGTCTGTGTTTTTTGTATCGTCTTCTAAATGTTTTGCGTTCTTGTCCCAGTTTGTATATATATATATATATATATATAGCCTGGGCAAAGTTCAGAAAGCTCCTACCCCTACTGGCAACAAAAGGTCTCTCCCTCAGAGCAAAAGGTAGATTGTATGATGCATGTGTGCGAACTGCCATGCTTCACGGTAATGAAACATGGGCTGTGACTGCAGAAGACATGCGTAGACTTGAAAGAAATGAAGCTAGCATGATCCGCTGGATGTGTAGTGTCAGTGTGCACGCAAAACAGAGTGTAAGTATCCTGAGAGAAATGCTGGATATAAGAAGCATCAGATGTGGTGTGCAAGAGCGACGCTTGCGATGGTATGGTCATGTGCTGCGGATGGATGAAGAGAGATGTGTGAAGAAGTGCCACTCCCAAACAGTTGAAGGTATCAGGGGGAGAGGTAGACCCAGGAAGACATGGGATGAGGTGGTCAAGCATGACCTCAGAGCATTGGGCCTCACTGAGGCAATGGCGAAGGACCGAGATCTCTGGAGATATGCTGTGACTACAAAGACCCGGGCTGCTTTCTGCAGCAATTCCACATACCCCCTACCCATTCTAAGTACCCCGGATCCCCAAAGTACCCTGGATCCCCAAAGTACCCCGATCCCCAAAGTACCCCGGACCTCGTTGCCCCCGTGCCGCTGACACGTTAAAATGCTCGAACCGATCGTGACGATGCCGGACCCTCCGGCCCCTGTGCAGGTGGCACGTAAAAAGCACCCAATCCACTCACGGAGTGGTTAGCGTTAGGAAGGGCATCCAGCCGTAGAAACTCTGCCAGATTCAGACTGGAGCCTGGAGCGGCCCCTGGCTTCCCAGACCCGGTCGAACCGTCCAACCCGTGCTAGCGCGGAAAGCGGACGTTAAACGATGATGATGATGATATTAAATCTCAGAGCGAGTTATAAACAGTAGCTACAACACATCGTGACGTATAATTTGCCATTTAAATATGGCTAACCCCTAAGGGTGGATGCTATTTTAGTTTGTAGCCCCAGGAGGACACCTCCTCCAGCTGGCTATAGACACACTTTCTGTGCCCTATCAGTATTTACAAAGGGAAGCCATCCTTCCCGTCTTCAACTTATGATACAAACGGACTCGAGTTTCTGAGTATTGATCCGTCATCGGCGTGTGACAATCACAGTTGTCGATGAGAAGTAGGTTCCCTTCACAAATTATCTTTAGGAACGAAAGTAAAAAAAAAAAACTTCAGGGGAGGTAATTCAGAATAAATATTCACAGAGTTATTTTTCTTAATTCTTTCAAGCTTTTTCTTTTGCTTTAATTACTTTTAAAGGCAATGAGAAACAACCACACAAAATTCTTCGTGTTATTTAGATGCCTCTTTACGTTCTGAACTTAAATGCTATCAACAATGTCTACATTACTTTTCACCGTTGAAAAGTCAATACAATAAGCACTAAGTACTCGGGTTAATTTAATTCATTGTTCTCCCTCCCATCCACACCACGTTTCTGCCCTCATCTGTATGTTGGAAAACCATTCTTGTTATTACAATTTGAGATCAACTTTGCTTTTCATCCATTCGGGGATTGCTGAAATATGTACCAGCTGAACACTGAGGTCAATGCAATCGTCTAGCCTTCCTCCAACCCAGAATTTCAAGCCTTATGCCTATCGTAGAAAGGATTATTGTTGTTACCGTTACTTTTATTGTATGCTATCTGTCATTCAAATTCCACCAAAGTCTATTTTGCATTTCATTCTTTCAGAGTCGATAAAGTACCAGTTGAACACTGAGGTTGAAGGTTGGTGTAATCAACTTACTTCCTCCCTCCGAAATCACTGGCCTTGTGCAAAAATTTGAAACCATATTTACCACAGTTATAATGTTGTTTCATATTTTCTTCTCTCCTAGTCTCAGCAGTACAGCAAGTTGAAACGAGAAAAAGTTGATAAAATTCAAGAAATCTTTGAACAACATCTTCCTGTCAGTGATTTCTATCTCCATGAGGATTTGGTATGTATACATTTGGAAAAATTGTAAAATTAGTTATATATCTAGCCTTCTGCTCACACTACCCTCCTCTGGCACAAAGCCACTTTCCTTAATGCTACTCCCTCAATTGAGGGGTCTTGTCTTGTAAATCATTTGGTGACCTCAATGCTGCTAGTGTTATGTAAAATGTGTGGAGGCGCAATGGCCCAGTGGTTAGGGCAGCGGACTCGCGATCATAGGATCGCGATTTCGATTCCCAGACCGGGTGTTGTGAGTGTTTATTGAGCGAAAACACCTAAAAGCTCCATGAGGCTTCGGCAGGGGATGGTGGTGATCCCTGCTGTATTCTTTCACCACAACTTTCTCTCACTCTTACTTCCTGTTTCTGTTGTACCTGTATTTCAAAGGGCTGGCCTTGTCACTCTCTGTGTCACGCTGAATATCCCCAAGAACTACGTTAAGGGTACATGTGCGGTGAGCTAGCAGAATCGTTAGCACATCGGGCGAAATGCTTAGCGGTATTTCGGCTGCCGTTACGTTGTGAGTTCAAATTCCGCCGAGGTCGACTTTGCCTTTCATCCTTTCGGGGTCGATATAATCGACTTAATACCTATGTCTGTTTATGTTTGTCCCATCTATGTTTAGCCCCTTGTGGGTAATAAAGGAATAGGTACATGTGTCTGTGGAGTGCTCAGCCACTTACACGTTAATTTCATGAGCAGGCTGTTCCGTTGATTCGGATCAACCGGAAACCTTGTTGTCATAACCGACGGAGTGCTTCCACTCCATGTTAAAAGCACCCAATACACACTCTATAAAGTGATTGGCATTAGGAAAGCCATCCCGCTGTAAAAACCATGCCAAAGCAGACAGTAGAACTTGGCATAGTCTTTTGACTTGCCAGCTCCTGTCAAACTATCAAACCTATGCCAGCATGGAAAATGGATGTTTTATATATATATATATATCAAGATAGGGCTCCAGCGTGGCCACAGTCAAATGACTGAAACAAAAAAATATGAATGAGAGAGATGTGAGGCATAGGCATGGCTTTGAAGATTAAGTTTTCTTCCCAAACACATGGTTTTGGGTTCAGGCACCTTGGACAAGTGCATTCTACTATAGCCCTTGGCTGACCAAAGCCTTGTGAGTGGATTTGGTAGATCGAAATTGAAAAGATCCTGTTGTATATGTATATGTGTGTATGTATATATGTGTGTGTATGTTTATGCCTTCATGTCTTGGCTTTGCATGATAGTTGAAAATGAATGTCACTGTTATAGAAGCAGTGCCGTTCATTTCCAATATTTTGTGGAAACATGACTGGCTGTCTTATGTGGAAACAAGAAGGGCATCTAGCTACAAACATGGGGAAGTGGCATTAAAGTTGGCTGATCAGTTGTATGAAACTCTGAGTAACAGTTTGTGAAGAGTTTCAGCTTCAGTAAGACTTTATTTAATCCACCCTTTGATAGTCAAGTGTTTTTTCTTCCACTTTGTTTTACAACTATGTGTCTACATGTGTGTGTACGTGTGTATTTTTTTTCTAGGGCCTTGCACTGGCAGAGTTATTGTGGGCCACCCCTAGTCTCCCAAAGGCATTCTCATTAGAGCAAATATTTAGTATCATCTGAAGAATTGTTTGGCTTTTGTTGTGTATCTCTGTTTTTGTTTATTGTTGTTGTTCAGCTCTCCAAGATTGAGATGGCCAAAACGGCATGCCAGAATGGCAAGGAAAATTTGAGTAAACTCCAGATAAAACTGGAAGATATGAAGGGATCCTGTGAACAACTTTCAGAAACTTTATCACAGAAAGAAAACCTATATCAAACGCAGAATCAAAAATTGGAAAAGCAATTAAATTTGTAGGTTTAAATTTTAACTTTATCTTTCCAAAATTCTTCTTAGAAATATATTTTGCTTATTTTTAAATATTTTTCGGAATTTACTAATCCAGAGCCTTATACGTATCGTTTTTTTTTTCCTTTTCTTTTTAAGACTTTTCAGAATTGTATCCTTGTCTAGATGTAACTTTATTGTTTTTGATACAAACCTGTCTAAGGCCAACTCTAGTTCCCTGTTGCAAAGTTCCTGTTTTTAAAGTGATCTAAATTAAAACCTCCTATCAAAATTTCATGTGCCAAACACCAGCTTAACCCTTTTGTTGCCATATTTATGTTAACATAAACTTTTTTTTATTTCAATTAATTTTGATAATAATGAAGAATTTAGTAAAACACTTTCATTATTAATCTGGGGTTTAAGATATTAATGTGAAATTTTGTGGAAGGTTTTATTTGAGATCACTTTAACAAGACGTTCGTATCAGAACCAAGGGCAGTCTCAGGCAGATTGGCATAAAAAATTATCTGCATAAAGTCTTCATTATTTTCACATAACCAAAACAAACAGAATGTACCTTAACAGGAATATGTTAACAAAAGTGTTTTGGTGATTTGGCACAGAGTATCAGATAGACAACCTTGCATATTAATTCTGGTTATCAGTGAACTGAGTTCAAATCCTGCTGAGGTTAAGTTTGCCTTCCACTCTTCTGAGGTTGATAATGTACCAGTCAACTATTGGAATTGATATAATCACCTTGCTCTTTCCTCTACATTTCTGGCTGTGCTTGATTTAAAAACAATTATATTTCAAAGCTAATGCTATTGGATTTTATCTCTGAAGCAAACAAAATTTTGGTCATAAAACCTTCTTCTTTTGATATATTTTTCATTCACCTTTGTCATGTTTACTTTATACATCACACTGTCTCCATTGTAATTTTTGCCTTACTGTCTCTGACTTAATACTTTCCACTTGCTCCATCTTTACACAGAAGTCAACAGCTGTATCAGGTGTATGAATCATTCACAGGTGTCAGTTTAAAAAAATATGACAAGAATTCTGTTCAAATTGAACTGAAAGCACCTCAGGATGGTGGTACATCTCTCCTTGTTACTTTCTTCTTCAAACAATCAAACAGTGGTAACATGCTGGTGTCAGACGTTCAGGTAAATCTCTTGTTGTTAAAAAATTCAGGTACACAATCTCTTATCCAAAATTCCGAATGGAAGTCATCTGCACTCCAAAAATCATGTTTGCCATTAAACAAACTTAGACATTACGCTAGTAATTTTATAATCTATCTTTATCTCACTTCATTTACCAGTTTATTATTATATAAATAAACTATATTATTTAAAGTATTTATTCACAATTGAAATGAACAATAAGGTGAATTACTTTCACTAGAGTGTGTTTACATAACTTTCTTAGGTGTTTGGTATGTAGGTGTTTTGTTTAATCTGTATTTTTACATTATTCTTAGGTAGCCACTGATGTAATAATAATGAACTTATTGTATAATAGTGGTCAGGTGCACAACAACTCATCAGAAAAGGTTAAAAGAAAGGCTTATAAGTTGTTGCTTGACATATAGGTGCAGGTGTGTCTGTCTGGTAAGAAGCTTGCTTCTCAACCACATGGTTCAGTCCCACTGTGTGGCACCTTGGCTAAGTGTCTTCTACTGTTGCTTTAGGCTGACCAAAGCTTTGTGAGTGGACTTAGTAGACAGAAACTGAAAGAAGCCTGTTATATTATGTGTATGTGTTTTTGTTCTCCACCACTACTTGACAGCTGGTGTTGGTGTGTTTATGTCTCTGTAACTTAGTGCTTCAGCAAATGGGGACGATGGAATAAGTGCCAAGCTTTAAAAAAAATAAGTATTGAGGTTGATTCATTCAACTAAAAATTCTTCAAGGCAGTGCCGCAGCATGGCTGCAGTCTAATGACTGAAACAAGTAAAAGATGAAAGATACAAGTAAAGTAAAGAAAGACAGGAATAAAAGCTATTTTCCTCAAAATTGCTCTGCTACTAGGCCAGGTCTATCAATATTCAGTAACAGTATTTCTATGGACTCAAAACTTAAGTCCAGCCTGCAGTCAAGAAATATACAAATCAAAATTTTACTTTCAAAGTTGGTGGTAGGCTGGATGTAAGCTTATTCCTTGGAGTCATGATTTATAACCAAGAATATACCAAATGAATATCATGTATTTATCATTTCCAAAATCTGAAAAATTCTGGATTCCAAAACATACTTAATCCCAAAGGTTTCAGATAAGATATTGGGTAGCTATATTACAATAGAACAATTTATAATGTATTTGATGTATGTGAACCTTTCAGACAAGATGACAAAGGACCAAGATACCTGGTGTCTTACTGTACTCCTCCACAGCAGAAGTGTTAAGACCACATCCCCTGATGAAGAGGATTGGTCTGCAAGTGTCCTGTGCCAGTGTCACATAAAAAGCACCTGTGTCGGTGCCATGTAAAAGTATTCATGCTGGTGCCTCATTGAAAGCACCCAGACACATTGTAAAGTGGTTGGCATTAGGAAGGGTGTCCAGCTGTAGAAAGCAAGTGAAATCAGACTAGAACTTGGTGCAGCTCTCTGGCTGGCCAGCTCTGGTCAAACTGTCCAACCCATGGCAGCATGAAAAACAAACATTAAAGGATGATGATGATGATGTCTGTGTGCATGACCTTATTTATTTATTTCTCTGAACATCACTGAGCTACAATCAGTAATGTTGCCATAATTTCTCCAGTCAACAACTCATCTGCTGGATTTGCACTATCAAAGACATGGAGAATGGGTGATCCTTTACTTAAAAAATAAGTAAAGGTTAGTAACAGGAATGACATCTGGCTGAAAAACAATGCTTTACGAATGCATTCATCTAATCCATGCTGGCATGGGTTAAATGTATGTAAATATGACTTATAATCTAATAATGAAGTTAATGGCATAATTGAAATGGCACCTGGAGCAGCTCTTGAGACCCCTACTAACCCACTGTTATACAAATTTATACAGCAGACCCAAAATTGCTGTCCTACCATAAAAGTGTTACCCAGAGTGAACTGACTCCCATGCTCTCGTACTCCACCTAAGCAATACTAAAGATGAAGTTAAAGATTGACAAACTGGAAAATTATAACCTGTTCAATGAATTCATTTAGTTATTTTTGTTTTAAATGTCTTTAATTTTATTTCTTCTTGCCACAACAGGTGAACAATTCTGATGTTTATATAACTGATTGCATTGAACATGTTCAGAAACTCCAGAATTTACCCTCTTGTGTGAAGAACATCATAAGTCGATGGCACTATTATTCCAGTTTGAAGGAACAGATCAATGATATTCAGAACAGGTAAAGTTGCTTATTAACCATGATTTCCCTTCATTGCCCTAAAAACTCATCTTTATTCCCATTTCCCTCTACATTGTGTAGACAGTCTCCTGCACCTCATTTTTGTAATTTCATTGGCTGCTTTTTAAGCTTCTCCAACCATATGGTTCTGGGTTCAGTTCCACTGTATGGTACCTTGGGCAAGTGTCTTCTACTATAGCATCAGGTTGACCAAAGTCTTGTGAGTGGATTTGGTAGACGGAAACTGAAAGAAGCCAGTCATATATGTGTGTATGTGTGTATCTGTGTTTGTCCCCTCACCATCGCTTGACAATCGATGGTGTGCTTACATCTCTGTAACTTAGCAGTTTGGGAAAAGAGACCAATAGAATAAGTATTAGGCTTACAAAGAATAAGTCCTGAGGTCGATTTCTTTGACTAAAAATCTCTTTAAGGTGGTGCCCCAGCATGGCTGCAGTCAAATGACTGAAACAAGTAAAAGAATAAAAGAAAACATATATATAAAAGCTGAAAAAAATCTTTACAAACTGTTACTCAAGGTTTCACGTTACCATTCGCTGGATAGTTGTGATCATTATTTTTTCCTGCCTTTAACCCTCCAATGCTGATTATAGGCCGCTTATAGTTGAATTCCATGTCGTATAATTTTTGGTTTCTGTACTTATACTCTACCATGAATGTCTCCCTTTCTCTAGTTCCTTTTGTGTTGACCTACGCCACGAGTTCTTAGGCCTACCTTTCTTTCTATATCCATCCAGTTTCCACTGTAAAGCACTTTTCGTTACATTTGGTGTTTCTTTTCTAATTGTGCTACCAATCCACTTCCACTTTTTCTTAAATATTTGCTTCCTAATCGAAACTTGATTTGTTCTTTGCCATAGCTCCATATTACTTATGTGTTCGGGCCATCTAATTTTAAGTATACTACGCAAGCATCTGTTGATGAATGATTGTATTTGCTTATTTGACTTAACTGTTTTACGAGAACACTGATAGTTGTGATCATACTAAAATAAAAATTGTGATGGTACATGTAATGTAATATATGATCATATCATATTATATCATTTTTTATTTTGGTATGATCACAACTGTCTGATGAACGGTAACATGAAACTAAGTAACAGTTTATGAAGATTTTTTTGGCTTTAATAAAAAGTATATTACTCTACCTTTGGTATTTCAGTACTATATTTTCCACCTTGTTTTGTGTGTATGTGTCTATGTGTATGCATATATAAAACACTTTACAAGCAATTTACTGTCTGTTCACTTTCACATTTTAAATAGTTTACTGTGTGTTTAGCCATCAGATGTTAGATATTCTATTTCTTTTTTACTTGATGCAGGTGTGGCTGTGTAGCTAAGAAGTTTTTCTCCCAACTACATGGTTTTGTGTTCAGTCCCATTGTGTGGCACTTTAGACAAATGTCTTTTACCACAGCTCTGAGACAACTGGAGCCTTGTGAGTGAATTTGGTAGATGGAAAGTGAGAGAAGCCTGTTTGTGTGTGTGTTTATGTCTTTTTGTCTTCTCTCTGCATTATAGTCGTAAATGAGTGCCACTGTCATATAGGCAGTATCATTCATTCTCAATGTTCTCTGAAAACATGTCTAGCCATGGGAAAATATTACCTTTCTTGGAAACAGGTGAGGGTTGGTGATAGCAAAGGCATCCAGCCATAGAAAGTCAGCATCAATAAACTCTGTCCAACATAGAAAAGAGGACATTAAAATGTTGATGAATCTATCTAATTAAATGCTTCATGACAGTGATTTTTCCAGCATGCTTGCAGTCTGATAATAAAAGACAAAAGAATAAAGACTTAAAGAAGACATTCCCTCTCCCTTTAGTTCTTCTCTTCCTCCTTCTGCCTCTCTCTTATCATAAACTCCTTTTACATCTCTAACTCATTTCTTCGTTATTTTTCCTTTTCCCCATCTCTTATCATTTACCTTCAATTCAGGCTTTGTAAAGTTATTTTCGTGTTATAATGTGATTTGAGGGAAATTTGGCTGTTATTTCTAGAAGGTTAAACAACCTATGTACTCTTGTGTTATTATTTAAACTAACTCTGTACTTTCCCTGTTATTCTGATGTCTGCTGTTTTTTTTTTACATCCATTTTCCGTGCATGGATGAATGACATGAATGATTTTATTGGATTGGTGAACTTGTTTTCATACCTGGCTCAATGATAGGATGTGGTTTCAGGGAACAAGGGGCACAGCAAGACCCATGATACTGATATTGGACAAGGTGGGAGGCTAAATGCTATAAGCTCCCAACCTCCATAACCTGAAGAGTAGGGAAATTTCACCACCGTCATCCCTCGTTCCCTGCATACCCACCATTTCTATCATTGCTCTGGATGTCCTTCTTAACCACTCAAATAAGAGTGATCTACTTTTGAGTCAGCCAGGCAAAGTGGAATGAGCAGAGTTATCTACTTTTGCTCTGAAACACAAAGACAACAGCTGTGGTAAAATTTAAATAGATATTCATATCATAGTGTAAATATATATATACAGCATATATGAATGTTTGTGTATCCTTGTCTTGATATTGTGTGAGATTTGTGATTTGATTTGTCAGCATTATTCAAGTGATGTCTTTTCATTTCCCCTCTTTGAAAAACCTGCCTTGCCAACATTACTTTACTTGGAAAAGTTGGTGAGGGTTGGTGACAGGAAGGACATTGAGTTGTAGAAAGTCTGTCTCAGTCAACCTTATCTGACAAATGCAAGCTTGGAAATGTGGGTGTTAAACAGATGATGATTGATTAATCGCATTAATCTCATGCCTTGTTTACTGTTGTAATGTGTGAGGCTTCTATTTTATTTAGACTTCCAGCTGATTGGATGCAGCACTTAAACAGACTACGTGTTGTTGTTGGCAAGAATGCTAACATTATATGCACATTGCAGCTGTCATCTGCTGACCATCCAAATATTGCACTTCTTTCTTTGAGAGGTGGAGACGTGAAAATGAAGGGCAATATTTCGGTGAGTTTTTGTTGTTTTTTAAATATTATTTGTTATAGATTTTACCACATTTCAGAGTATGGGGTTGCCATGAATATTTGTGTATCACAAAGTGACCAGGTCAAACTACACATTTGTAACTAATTTGAGTAGTTATTATGTGTAACTCACTCTTGTTGGTTCCATTGACAAGACACCTAACTTACTTCAGTCTATAGATAAGGTACCCAACTTACTTCAGTCTATAGGTCAGAGACCCAACATATTTCATTCTATAAATAAGATACCCAACTTAATTCAATTTACAGGTAAGAGACCCAATTTACCTCAGTATGTAGGTAAGAGACCCAATTTACCTCAGTATGTAGGCAAGATACCCAACTTACTTTGATCTGTAGGCAAGTCACCCGACATAGGTCTGTAGGTAAGATGCCCTGATTACTTCAATCTGTACATAAGAGACATAACTTCATTCTTTATGCAAGAACCCAACTTCAGTCTGTAGGTAAGTCAATCCAACTGACTTCAATCAATACAGTTAGTTTTAAAGTGAGAGTGTTGGGCTGCTACTGCTGCTGCTACTACTACTACTACTACTACTACTACTACTACTACTATAAATAACCACAGTCTCCTTTCCATTGCAGCCTACCAACACGGATGCTTCTGTCAAAGAGTGGGTTGCATACCTTGAGGAATACTTTGGTTAGAACCATCCTGTGGCAATGTTTTAGAGCACTATCCATAAAAACAGTTTTGGGTATATTCTTCCAAGGAATGGCATTGTTGCCTGCTTTAATGTCAACTGAATTTACCAAAATCTATGAAATTTCCATTCTTGATCTTTGTTTTTCTTCTGGCTGTTGTCATTGCATTACATTTGCAAGAGAGTAAACAGTGTTGGTAATGAGAGCACTTCTTGTCTGTCTGCCTCTCTCTTTTTCAGTTTCTCTTTCTTTCTCTCTCTCTCTCTCTCTCTCTCTCTCTCTCTCTCTCTCTCTCTCTCCCTCCATCATCTATCTACCTACCTACTTATCTATCTTTTGTTTATATTTGTCTCCTTTTAATCTTCATTCTTCTTTCTTTTATATCAATCTCTCTTTCCCTTATTCTACTTCTCATTCATATTTCCACGACAGATAAAAACAGTATCACCCCACAGAAACTACTTTATTCAGTTACTTATATATTACATGTAAACATATACATCTATTATCATAAAATATACAAGAAACCAAATGGCAATGAAATAAAACTATTTTAAATATTATTTATGTCTTGTTTGTTGATTTATTTGGTTCCAGCTTACAGGTCAATCCTTTTCTAACGGTGTCATCACTATCATTTTATTTATGTTACCTTTTTATGCAGGCATGGGTTAGATGAGTCATTGCAATCAGTATTGGTTCCTATTCAGAGTTACTGCCCCCTAGGTTGGACGACTTCATCTCGCTTATGTTAAATTTTTGATCTGGTTTCTATGGCAGAATGCTCTTCCTAATGCCAACCTCTTTACAGGATGTACTGAGTGATTTTTCTCTTGGTACCATTGCTGTAGGGATTGTTGTCAACTGATTTAGAGGGTCCTCTTGATCTCACACTTTACAGAATTTACTGGATGTATTTTATTATGACTTCAACACTAGAGATATGGCAATGAAAATGATGATAAAATAAATGAAAAGTCTAAGTATAATCTTTGTTCAGTTTCTATTAGTAACCAACACTGTTTAGCGAATTCCATCTGATCCATGCAAACTGGAAAGTAGACATTAAAATGATGATGACTGTTTTACTATGATTAGGAATTTGTTGGTCAATAATTGTTTGACTTGTAATTAATCTTGGTGATTGATTTTAAAATGTATGGTTGAGAAGCTTGGTTTCCGATCATATGGCCTCAGGTTCAGTCCTACTGTGTAGCATCTCAGGTAAGTGTCTTCTACAATAATTCCCGGTCATTCAATACCTTTTGAGTGGATTTGGTTGGCAGAAACTGAAAGAAGCCCAGTGTGTAGGGGTGTATAATGTGTGTGTTCCCATGTCTTGGCATCATCTGATAGTTACAAGCACAACAAACCACCAGGAGTCTCAGTCTCCTGTCATCCTTGCTGTGAGTCCCAATGTCTGTAGATCCTTTCTAATCACTTCATCCCACATTTTACCATTGGAAATATAACCTTGTTTAGAAAGAGGCAAGGGTTAGAGTAGAAAGGACATCCAAACATAGAAAATCTGCCTCAACAAATTATGTCTAACTCATGCTAGCACTGAAAAGTGGATGTTAAATGATGATGCCTCACCCTATACAACAGGGGGTAACCCTGAATCTCTTACTCCACTGCACTCCTTATCACTCTCTCACTAACCCACTAATGCTACTCTTTCTATTTCCTTTCTATTACTCCCGTCCCTGGCCCTGTTTCTGTTATTCTCCTCATCACAGTAAACCTGTTCCTCTGTCATACTTTCACTTCTCAGAATCTCACCTAAAGTCACCACTCTCTCAGTCTCTATGGAAAAGAAAAAAACTCACTTAAAACACTGCAAAATAATTGGCATTAGGAAGGGCATTCAACAATAGAAACCATACCAAGAGCATGGTGTAGTTCTGCCTGTTGGATCCTGTCAAAGATCCAACACACAGCAGTATGCAAGGCAGACAGAAAAAAGTGACAGTGACGATGATGATGATAATGGTGGTGACTTAAGGCTTCTGTTAGCTAAACTAAGACCTAAGTAGGCACAGACATGTCTGTGTGGTAAGAAGCTTACTTCCCAACCATATGATCCCAGGTTCAGTTTCACTGCTTGGCACCTTGGCAAGTGTCTTCTACTATAGCCTTAAGCCGACCAAAGCCTTGTGAGAAGATTTGGTAGACAAAAACTGGAAGAAGCCCGTAGTGTGTGTGTGTCTGTCCCCCACCACTGCTTGACAACTGGTTTTAATGTGCTTATGTCCTTAACTTAACAGTTTGGCAAAAGTGACCAACAGAATAAGCACCAGGCTTTTAAAAAATCAGTACTGGGGCCAGTTCATTCAACTAAAATTTCTTCAAGGTGGTGCCCCGGTATGGCCACAGTCTAATGACTGAAACAAGTAAAAGATAAAAGATAAGTAGTCTACCGTAAACTTCAGTTATATCATTAAACAGTTCCCATTGGGTTAATATTGTTTTAATACATAATTACCATTGATAATGTTTTGCTATAGAAGTGGTGGGAGAGTATGTTAATAGCAATTAAACTCTAATTAGGTTTTATTTAATGGTCTCTTAAAACCATCATTACATCTCAGTTAAACTATTCATTATGATACAATAATTGCTGGTGTCTTCCAAGAGAGCGTCTAGTTGATAATCATTGTCTTCTAATTAGACTGTTTTCTTAACTGCAAATCTATCAAAAATGTTTTATTATATAATGCATGTCTTGACATGTTACATGATGTTTGTAAACAAAAATATCATTGATATAGTGTCGTTTGTTTCCAATTCTCTGGTGCATTGCTATGCCTGGACTGTTTAACTCTTTAGCATTCAGATTACTCTGTTAAATGTAATGCTTATTTATTCACATTGTTTTGAATTTATCCTGCATTATGTCATAGCTTTGAGATTTCGATGATGTGACTTTATTTTAGAATGTCTTTATAGGGTAGGTGAGATAGGCCAGATCTGGCCAGTTTGAACATAAAGCAGATAGGATATTTGTGCCTGATATCATCATCATCACTTAACGTTTGTCTTCCAATCATGCATGGGTAGGATGGTTGATAGGAGCCAGCTAGGTAGAAGACTACACCAGGCTACTGTGTCTGTTTTGGCAGGGTTTAAATGCTAAAGGTTTAAAAGATTGGGATATTATTATCATCTTGGAAACAAATGAGAATTAAGGAATTAGGAAAGACATCTAGCCATAAAAAAGCAGCCCTAAAATACTCCTGTTTGATCCACACAAACATGGAAAAATAGATGATGATGAGGAGGAGGAGGAGGTAAGATGTATCATTTGTAAAAAATAGAATCTGTCAGTAAGTAAAATAGGGATTTTGTCCAAAGGTTTATGTGTGATGGATAGACCCCTAGATTGGTGAGACAAGTGGGTAGAAGTGGTATACAATCTGAAATAGTCTTTAACAAGGAAATGAGATATTAAGGAATGTGTTCTTACATATTCTAAAAAACGAGATGGTTTCGGTTGGAAAGTCTGTGGGCATAAGTCTACTTGATCAGCATTGTCCTCAGGTTAAATAACTACTGTCTGTTGTGTAATATGTCAAACCAGGAGTCTTTGAGCTATTGTTCGGCCTGCTAAAAAGAGCAGCCAAATCTCCCATTATCCTTATCCTACAATTTAAATAAAATAAAACAAAAAGAAAAGAAAGCAATCTTGAACAGATCATACAAGTAACAGACCTTAGTCAAATGATTTAGGCAGTTGGTCAGTTACTAGTAATCAATTACGATGACGAGCGTCCTAGTTGATCCGATCAACGGAACAGCCTGCTCGTGAAATTAACGAGCGACTGGCTGAGCATTCCACAAGCACGTGTACCCTTAACGTAGTTCGCGGGGGAATCTAGCTCGACACAGTGTGACAAGGCTAGACCTTTGAAGTACAGATACTACTCATTTTTGCCAGCTGAGTGGACTGGGGCAGTATGAAATAAAGTATCTTGCTCAAGGACTCAACTCGCTGCTTGTAATCGAACTCACGACCTTACGATCATGAACTGAATACCCTAAGCACTAAGGAAATGAAGGCGTGTAACTTAGTGGCTAGGATATTCGGTTCACTATCGTAAGTTCGTGAGTTCGATTACTGGCGGCACATCGTGACACTTTCTTTCACGTTGCTCCAGTTTACCCAACTGGTTTCAAAGGGCTAACCTTGTCACACTGTATCTCCTTGAGAACTACGTTAAGGGTAAGCATGCCTGTGGAGCGCTTTGCGCATAAATTTCACGAGCTGGTTGATCGGATTAACTGGAACCCTGATCGTCGTAAATGACAAAGAGCCAGTAGTAGTCAATTACTTTGATAGTCACCGATTATAGCTGCTGCTCATTGTGATATAATGTAGGTCACTTTGGCTCAGCGTTTTCGTAGATCAGTTGAAGACCTAAACCGGGTTAAACTTTCTATTGTTTTTGATGTGGTTCAATTGAAAAGTAGAACGCAAACTGTTGAAACGAACTCTTCGTTTATACTTATATTGTGCAGTTAAGTAGTAGCTTTAATGAGACAGAAGTAATAAAAGCCGAACAGAACGTTTAAAAGTTGGTCTCTTGTTTTCATCGTAAATGAAAAGTTGATGACATGGTTGAGAGCAATAAGAACAACAGAAAAATAAGGTCGAGGCCGAGACCTACCGTAAGCAAGCGGAAAAGTTAACATGTTGGTTCTAGACAACGTTTCTCGGTACAAATTAAGCAGTTGACACAGAAATTGGTCTGAAAAATGTACATACGATCACAAATCTGTTCAATTAAAGCTGACCTCTGGTTAAATAGCGATAACAACCTCTTTTTAACAGTGCTACTGTTTTATGTTATCATTCATGGAGGTTACCAATTATTTATACCATAATCTACATTTCAAAATATCCACATATCTACGTAAACCAGAGCCACTATATCATGTGGATATTCGTATAACAGAACCAAGATACACACGTCCCACATACTATTGTGTACAGACCCATATATATATATGATATATCCACTATATCATAAACTTTCTGTATAAGGGGACACACATACAACGCATACATACCGTTCTATGCACTCGTTTATGTTATCACATCATACAGCTATATTTTAACCAGCCAATGATGTTCTACATAGTCGCTCGGCCAGTTAGAAATAACAACCAAATCTCTCGCTAATCATATTTCTACTTAAATAAAAGACGAATTAAATAATGCAATCCTACATGCTTAAAAAAGACGACTGGAATACCTGTGATTTTAACATTGCTTGATTGGGGCCGTCCTTGGGCTAAACAACAGTAATAGTACCATCCTCCAATGTAATACATTAAGAAAAGACAAGCCGAGAAATATCACCCAACTCCCGATGTTAATGAAAATATTTTGTGCACTTCTTCCTCCCTCCACTCTTTAGAAAACTAAATAGTTTTGTATCTATTGATTGTCAGTAAGTTCTGACAGATTCGAAGGTATTGGGAACGAATAGATACGTTACTGCTTGGATACTTACTATTTTCTGTGGACCCCATCTGTTTGGAAGACATCAGCACCGATCAACAAATGTTTTGTTTGCTGATTTCTATAATCAAGAGCCTGTATTCTTGTTAGATTCGTCGGTCTGTTGGAGTAGCTTTGACTGAAGGGATACACAGTAAGGTCGAAACACCTCGTTGTTTTAAAGTCCTCTAACTTAAGTGAATCTTGCATACGTTATGACCACATATTGTCTAAAATGAGACATTCTCCAATGATGAAATGCAAAAGCAATCAACATATTCATGTTCGAATCTACTAGAAGATATTAGGAATAAATAGATACAATATTGTTTGGATTTTCGGGGTTCTGCATGCATGTCATGAACTAGAATAGTTTTATTTACTCCTGTATAATTAATTCTTCTCTATTCCTGATGGCGGTGAACAAGTTTAAAAAGTTTGAAACGATTGAAATTTTATCAAACTCCCATCCTACCACTTTTTTAGTCAATCTTCACAGACAACTCCCTCCTATACTGGCCATAACACTATGTCACATCATAATAGTGAATAATTTTATAACCAATTCAATCTTGATATAGGGATTCAAGGAAAGTGTTATGTATTGCGGTGGCTAACCATTGTCGTCTTTAGGCCACAAGAGGAACCGAACTCTGTACTGCAGGTCGACTAAACATTTGGCACTATGTGTAGTGTTCTCTCTACTTACAACGACGATATGTTCTTACTTTACAGTCCACACTCCATCATTAGAAACTCTATGCTTTTGCACAAAAATAACTTGACTGTTGAGACAGGGTCTTATTCTTGATGGGACTGCCGTTAGGGTCAATGCCTCTGGCTTTGTAGATTTTCTTTGAATGGTAAAACTGATGTCATTTATGTTTCTCCCGAACCTTTGTAAGTCAACACTTGTGGGGAAAGACATGAGTATGGAATGAATTCCAGGGGGTAGATGTTCTGGGAAGGAAGGATTAGTTCAGGACTCGGTGAGTGGGGTGAGCAGAACTGTAGGTGGGGAAATGAGACGGGTGGGTCTCCTCTCTCATATCACATCATACAAAGTAGAATAGGCCAATGAGGGATTCTTACACTTTACTGTAGAAACAGCAGCCAAATATTCCCCAAATCATACCTTACCGTCTTAGAAAAATAGAGTACACATTGAGTAATATGTAGTGTAAAACGTCTGTGAAAAAGTTGTGTTGGTCACAATTGAAACGTCTTTTTTTAAGCTACAAGATCGACATTTATTTAACACAGCAAATATATCTTGAGCAAAGCAACCCTATCCACCCTAACGTGTGTTCATATGTCTAATGTTACATCAGCTTATGTACGTCTGTCTTATATTACACCAAATTATTGCATCAACATTTAGATTCGTCGACATAAATTCTTCGAAGTGGTGCAGCTGTCTTGAAAAGTTTGTATTTCAATTGAACAGAACTTCCTGAGGGTGCCATTACTGATGTCAAGAATCTGAAAGATGAAACCTATCTTGGCAATACAAATTACTTGCATTGTCAAACAACGGAAACTGGATGGTCGAATGGACGTGGAGAAATAATTTGTTTGTAGAAATCGTAGTCAACAATTTGAAAAATGGTTTAAGAATTGTCTGTAGAAATACGGAAAATGTAGGAAAACACGCTAACTTAATTTTCTTCTTTCTCCCCTCCTTCTCTTTTTACATCTCTATAAATATCCAGCTGTCTGTCTCTGTCTCTCCCTCTCTCCCCTTCCCTATCTTTCCTTCACATACACGCTTTCCTTTGTGCTATGGTCTTCTTTTATTTCCCCCTCTCTTTGCTACTGACTCTCTCTCTCTCTCTCTCTGTATCTCTCTCTCTCTCTCTCTCTCTCTCTATCTATCTATCTACTTCTATTACTGTCCGCCACAGTTTCGCTTTTAATTCTACTCCGCACACACAACTTCCCCTTTCCCCACCACTTCTCCCTTATATCTGTTTTTCTACGTCATACACTGTCACAAAGATACAAAAAAATGAACTACATTGAATGACATCTAGTGTAAAACGTCTGTGTAATGTCGGCGATTCAGTCAGCATCTTCAACTACTGTGTTCCAGAACCATCTATTATCACCAAGTCCCCGAATCCTTGCGCTAATGAGCCGAATATGTTATGAACACACTGTCGTTGTAAAGGGGAGAGCTATTTTCCTGTGACATACACAACAGCGACTAGCATATTTTGAGTTCGAATCTGCTAGAACATATTGGTTTCAAACTTTGATACAAAACCAACAATTTCGGTGGAGGGGATAAATCGATTACATCGATCCCAGTGATCAACTGGCACTTATTTTATCGACCCCGAAAGAAAGAAAGGCAAAGTCGACCTCGACGGAATTTGAACACAGAACGTAAAGACAGGCGAAATGCTGCTAAGCATTCTGCCAGCTCGTCACCTTAATCTGCTGGAACATATTAAGAATAAATACGCAAATCACCATTTAATTTTTATCTTCCAACAGGAATGTAGCCAATTTATGAACCATATGATGATGTATCCTCCTTTTTCAAAGAATAGCAACTTCTGCAATATTATCAATTACTTTATCTTTCCCATTTTCAATATGTCAAAAGAGAGAAATTTTTGTGAAAAAAAGACAGTTCCTTCAGTAATTTTAGTTGTTCTCCTTTCTCGGTGACCACCAGGACAGATTCTAGAAGCATTCTTAAATTACTTTAACTTCTTCCCCCAACTGTTATCCTTTCTACTCATCACAAGTTCTTACCAGCGCAGTTTTCCCTCTTGCGCATTACAACTGATTTCTCCGAGCCCCCTTTTTGTTTATTCTCAACTCCTTTTTATTACGTCGTTTATGTATGCTGCCACTATACAGCCAGCAGAGCACGCTCTCTCTCTTGTGAATCTACAAGGGGTCAACACATTTTCTGGACACTTCGCGATAAATACACTTGTAGAGTAAAATATTCCTGTTGTGATTCAACTCTGGGTGTATTTAAAAATCTTAGTAGTATTTTGTGAAAATTTTATTAAAATCATGCTACAATATTTTTTGGACAGCACCACTCAACTTCAGAAGTCCAAACACTTGCCTTTCTTTTCGCTCATTTGCACTATTCGTTCGTTGTACCAGACAAACATGTTCACTATAACATCTCTTTTTGTTTCTATCAGTCTTCTTTGGCTCCTAAAACCAATTTCCAATAGTCTACATGCTGTGCCAACATTTCTCACATATTTTCAATTATGTTGAAATCTGGACTTCTCGTTGGTTATTGCAGTAATGTTCATGTCTCGCATCCATTCTTTGATTCCATCTAGTACATGGAGCTTCATCAGAGTGAATACAACTGCGTAAAATAAAATAAAGGAAGGGAAGAGGGAACAGGAAAGAACAGGGCCTCAAGAAGAGGCCAGAAGGTTCAATATTTTAAAATCATACTATCTTGCAGTGTGGAGCTTTGAAGTCGATAGACAAAAGAGTGAACTAGCAGTGGTCTAGGGTAATATTTACGGGTTATTTCTATATAAAGGGGGAACCAGGGTGTTTGAATAGTAGTGAAATGAAGTTAGTATTAAAATAAGACAAGAATTACCAACATGTCTAGAAAAAGAATAGTACTTATGATATCGTAAATAGGGCTAGTTAATATTTATCCTAAAACAAAACCGTAGGGTTCTTATATTTCAGTAAGTACACCATTATAAGAACCCTACGGTTTTGCTTTTGGATAAATATTAACTAGCCCTAAATATTAATATTAACTAGCTCCTTGTACTAGATGGAATGTGCTATGAAGATGATGAATATTATTTTCAGAATTTCTTTCGTAAGCACCGACTAACATTGGAAGCGAAGACGGCCATAGGAAATATTATGTCATGTTTTGTATTAAAAAATAATCTACCGACGTGGTTCAATTTGTTTGCTTGTTGATCAAAAGTTTTCTCCATTTTCTGATTATTTAAATTTGATTCCGTCCGTGCAACATCTATATTCTTCCCTGTGCTTGTGAAATCTTGTATCCCCGCCGTAAGGCTTTACTTCCACACACGCCAGTTTAATTTAATTTGTCCTTAGTCGAAAGACATCTGTTGTTATGTCCTGTTATTTGTATTTGTATAACTTTCTCCGTTTTTCCGTCCTTGTTTTCGTACACATTCACTGCTTTCTTCCAAGGAATCTAATGCTCTTAGCTTAGTTTTTCCTTGGGGCTGGCCAGATTGGAGCAATCTCGAGTATAACCAGCTGAAACTGCAAAGATAACCTGGAACTCGACTGAGGAAAGAAAACTCCGAATGACCCGTCCTTGTTTTCTTTGTATCGTCTATCTGGATGTTTTGCGTTCTTGTCCCATCTTTGTATTTACACACACACACACACACACACACACACACACACACACACACACACACACACACACACTATAATATAATTATGTGTGTGTGTTTGTGTGTGTAAATATAGTGTAGTATGTGATGTGCATGTTGCTGTAAACATTAGGTGGGTGGTGTGAAAGTGTGCATATGAGAAGGGGAGAGCAGGTGCGAGTGTGAGAGAAAAGGAAATTTGTGAAACAAATGAGATGGCTCGAACAATGTAGAAGACATTTTTGATACGAATGAAAATGTATGACAAAATTACGTAAGGTGTGAAATGAAATGTTTTTGTAACAAAGGAGGAAGGTTTCGATTAAAATTTGGAAAAAAAGAGAAAAAAGCTATGAATACTGAAAAGCGAAAAGTTGTAAAAGGTCCAGAGTATTTGTTGGAATGTCAAGGAGATGATAAAAAACTGAAAAATATCCGCAAAGGTAAAAAGATGATCACGATGAGGAAGCTGGTAAAATTCATGTAGAAAAATACGTACGTGTGTAAATGCGTGTGAGCGTTTGTAACAACCACAACGATTTCTAATACAACAACTGATGATGGGACATCCGTTTATTTAGATAATTTTTTTGTTATTGTAGCGTTTGTACATTACATTTAGTTTGCTATTAGTGATCGTTATTCGAAAATTTAATGGCTACAAGAGAAACTGCATTAGAGTTTAACCAGTACCACTATGGTGAATGTCACACACACACACACACACACACCTGTTTAGAGACATTATTTCCTATCAACAATGTTTTAACAAATACAAAAGCGACGTCAATGATATAAAGGGCTCAAGGGCAATTTATTCAAAAGACTTGCATAATTCAAGTAATTGCAGCTATCTAAAAATATATATTTAATCATTAACAGTTTAATCAATGTAAAATTGACCGGTTAAGTGGAAATAAAGTGATTTCAGTTAATTGCATATGCTTTCTTCCCACGTCCTTCCTCCTCGAGTTTGAATATAAAAATAGACAAAATGAAGCTTAAAACTGATCATTTGATATGATTGAAGTAATTCTAGAAACGGCTGTTTTCAAACCGAGCTAAAATTACAGTAGTTGGTACTTTATGTCTACAAACAACCGATGTCAAATTTTCTTTCCATTTAAACCAGGGCATCCCGAACAGAGGTACTCGCACCCCTTAGGGATGCGAGATAGCATTCCAGGAGGTGCGAGCAGGGCTAGATTTATACGGGGTCAAAGAGAGCACTTACCCCAGGCACCTTTATTCTTATATAAATTATTACTTTGCGGGGTGTGAGAACATATCAAAAGGTTTTAGAGGTGCGGAGGATAACAAAGGTTGGGAACTACTGATTTCAACGAATAAAAAACTATTGAAGTTCAGATTCCAGTGAAATTTTATCTCATTTTGAATTTGGCAACGAATTTCTTTAATAGATTAATAGTATATACACGCGCGAACACATACACACACACGTGTTTGTGTTATATGTATGTATGTATGTATGTATGTATGTATGTATGTATGTGTATGTATGTATGTATGTATGTATGTATATAAGTATAAGTCGTCTAAAAGTCCATAAGTCAGGAAAATATGCACTCGCATATCTGTCATTACGGCCGATCTTGCGCTAGGGGTTCAACGGAGTGTTAGGTAACAGTCCGATTATATAACCCTGCGCTTATCAGAGGTAATCTTAACGGCTATCCCTGATGAGCGTAGGATTACATAATTGGATTGTTACCTAACACTCCGTTGAATCCCTAGCGCGAAACCTAGTAGTATCATCGTCTATAATGGATATATAGTACTGTACACTTCGATTAATATGTGTATGTGTGTATGTGAGAGAGAGAGAGAGAGAGAGAGAGAGAGAGAGAGAGAGAGAGAGAGAGAGAGAGAGAGAGAGAGAGAGAGTGTGTGTGTGTGTTTATAGAGTGAACGGAGGAGATCCAGAGATTTTCAATGTAGAAAACACATAGTAGCGTTCAAATGATTTGAACTTACACTCCGAAACCGTTACCGAGGACCTGGTCAGTGGGATAAAGAGTGGTCATAAGAGGAATCCATGTTAGCAGATATGGAGACAATGAAAAGGCGGCGAGCTGGTAGAAACGTTAGCACGCCGGGCGAAATGCTTAGCAGTATTTCGTCAGCGGCTACGTTCTGAGTTCAAATTCCACGGAGGTCGACTTTGCCTTTCATCCTTTCAGGGTCGATAAATTAAGTACCAGTTACGCACTGGGGTCGATATAATCAACTTAATACCTTTGTCTGTCTTTGTTTGTCCTCTCTGTGTTTAGCCCCTTGTTGGTAGTAAAGAAATAGGTATTTCGTCTGCCACTACGTTCTGAGTTCAAATTCCGCCGAGGTCGACTTTGCCTTTCATCTTTTCGGGGTCGATTAAATAAGTACCAGTTACGCACTGGGGTTGATGCAATCGACTTAATCCGTTTGTCTGTCCTTGTTTGTCCCCTCTCTATTTAGCCCCTTGTGGGCAATAAAGAAATAAGATATGGAGACAATGATGCAAATAAACCAAACCCAAGCAGTTTTATTTGCTTATTTGCATCATTGTTTAAATATATATATATATATAGTTTGTGTGTGTGTAATTTATGTTTATTTAATCAAACGACCTGCATATCGACAAATTTGTTGAGTGGAATATAATGAATGCACGAAAGTATTGCAAATTAGCAAACTCGTTTATTCTTACATAATCATACATTTATATCACAGCCACAACACATTATATTATATTGAAACATAGTAACTTATCGCTTGTTATGCAAATTTCATTTATTGCTTATTCTTGGTAATTTGAACATGGCAATTAATGTTTTGCGGTATCTATCCTGACTTTTAAATCTTGCAGAAGGAAACTTAGCCTTTCATCCTTTCGAAATCAATAAAAATATAGTACCGATCAAGACTGGCCTCGATGTAATCGACTTGGCCCTGCGTCTAATTCAGAAATGAAAAAAATTTTGCCGCTGGGAATTGATAATCAAGGGAGATAACTAATTATCTTACAGAGTTACTTACCTTGGAAGCTGATATCCTTTATTCTATTTCAAATTTTCTTCCTCGTTTCCCACTTTTCCCAAAATAAACTACGTACGAAGCGGAACCCAAAAGAAACTGGAATTTTGCAAAGTTATTTTATCTACTTAGTTTTATATGTTTATACTTTTATCACCTTCAAAGTATTCTCCATTCGAAACAATGCTTCGGTCCAGACGCGTTTTCCACTATTCGAAGCAGTGCTGGAACTCTTGTGCAGTGATGTTTTTTAACCCCTCTCTCGTTTTTTTTTTCCTTCCCCTCTCACATCTGGAAATTCCGTAGCACCAGCTTTCATCACCAGTGATGACCTTCGGAAAAAAGGCCGGATCAACTTCAAACTGTTCTTTCAATTCACGACACACATTCAGTCGTGACCGTTTTTGAAGCGAGGCACAAATTCTGCTGCAACTCTTTTCATTCACAATTCCTCACTCAAGAGTCATTGACAGGAGTTCCAGGATACACCAATCATATCAACAAGTTCGTCAAATGTTCAGTGACAGTCCTCCAAGATCAGTTCCTGAATTTTCATGTTTTCATTCGTTCGGGAAGTCGACGGTTGACCTGAACGAGGTTGGTTTTCAAGTGACAAGTGACCATTACTAAAGTGTGAAAACCACTCGTAAACTTGTGTTTTGCTTATGGCAGCGTCCTTTTAAGCTGTTTGAAGTATAACTGTTTAGGCCGCCATTTTCCCCAGCAGAAAACAGAATTTCATAGAAGCACGCAATTCCTTCGTTTCAGCCATCGCAAAAATCGACGAAGAGGGGAGAAGTACTGCAAAACAAAGGTGCACCACGTGGCAGAACGACCCCGTCGGTCGGCAGACTGATGCCTGAAGGTCGCATCAAGTGGCTTCTAGCGGTGGAAGCCCGAACTACAACGGGCTTGTCCCACAGAGAACGTTTCTGGTCACTTTGGGGTACCTCCTCGTTAAAGGTGTTATAGTAGGTATCGTTTTAAGGTATTCACCTATTGAAACAGTTATTCGTGGCTCCTACAGGTCCAGGAAGTTAATAATCTATAGATGCTGTAGCTTGCCGTTAATAAATGTCATAGGCCTCAGTGTATTAGCTTGCTCGGAGTCTTTATAAATATTCCCGTTTTGCCATCGCTGAACTGTTTAAAGTGTGTCTACTTCATTTGTACTTCAACAATTCCATTGGGAAATAAAGTTATTAGACTTACTAAACAAACATGTAGTTGGTCGTCATTGCAATGAATGCTGCTCCAACCTCGCTCTTTTCTACTGAAAGCCACAAATATTCTTTTCTAAGACTATTTTAAAAAAATTTTCTTTTTAAATTTTCCACTGTTAGGAAAAAGAAAAAAAGAACGAAAATCATTATCATAATCTTCGTATTTTAAAATGTTTAAAAATACGAAGTTTATGATTCTGAAATTTCTTTTTTCAGAATTTTGTTGCTGATTACTTAGCCTTAATCCTTCTACTTTCAATTTGTAATCAGGACCCTAAAAATACTTAAGTTCTTAACAAATAATGGCTTCCTTTTTAAATTTTTTCTTTTCAGAATTCAAACTTCATAAATATCAATTACATTTTTAAACTTGAAATTTCATAAATACTAAATGTTTTAGGATGCTTCCCTTCATCACTTGTATGAAAACATGGCTAGCGTATATCATTTAAAAATATTTTAAACATGCTATTGGTGTTAATCATTATTAGTTAACTTTCTTGTCTAGAATACGATATTCTGGAAGCTATCCAAAGTCATGCTTGCAGATGAATACCCCCTCTCAGTCACCTTACCATAAATATATTGCTTTTCTGGGCATTAACACACTATAGAATGTTAAAGTGGATTTTCTACCCATTGCAGTGCCCAACTGGCTGAGGGCTGTCAGCACTTGAAGACATTCCACTTTCCAAGTACTTTCTCTTTATCTCTGTTTGACTCAGGACGTCAACTCTTTCAAGGAGATGAGCTGGGGAAACGAATTTGGCAAACTGCAACCGCACTTGTTCACTGTCACATGTTTGTGCATCGTCAGCCATGGCATGCCCAATCCACCATACAGCGGGTGTTAACTCCCTGCTATGGCATAGATGGCAACTATCCTGAAAGCATGTCCTTTACTGCCGGTCACGTCCAACACCACTGACTTACCTTCCAGATCCAGGAAGATGGTCCCTATCATGAGATCCAGGTTCTTCCGAAACAATATAGCGACTCCACCTCCCGCTCCCAGATGACTTGGAGATGCAAATAACTCATAGTCTCTGAAAATGGATTCACAGTCTCAGGGCGCAGAAATTTTGGTCTCACTGATGGCCACCACATCAATGTTCAGTGACATGAAGTCGTTGAGCAGATGACTTCCAAGGCAACCAATGCTATGTACATTCACATTGACTATTCTGAGCAAGGCCACATTACTGGGATAGGAAGAAAAGTGAAAAGGAAAGCTTACTTGATTTCGTTTACTGTCATGTAGCTTGTCTGGAGTTTGATTGGAATGTTTCCACCAACCGATCACCAAATATCCACGTGATGTTGTTCCCTTGAAAGTCACCAATCTCCTTTGAGAATTTAGTTTTTAGATATGTGTCTTGTGTTGTTGGAATGATTTGCGTCTTGTTATGGGGACTGTGGGTGTTATAAAATCTGCTTATGTTATGTTGGTGTATGTTTTTATGTAATTCATGAAATTTGCATTTTTTGAGTTTACTGTTATGTAGATTTTAAAATTGTTTTTTTTACTTTGTGTTTGCTTTTGTTGTTGTTGCTACTGCTGTTGTTGTGTATGTGGGCTGAGTTGTGTTTGTAGTGTTGGTGGTTGCGGTGGTGTTTACAGCAGTGGTCATGATGTAGTGCTTGTTTCTTGTGCTTTTTGCTTTGTGGCTTTTATTTTCCCCTCCAATTTTTGTGTGGACAAGGTTTGTTCTTTGTTGTTGATTGATTTTCTTTTAGTCCTTTCTCCTTTTAGTTTTTTGTTTTCCACTCCCCGTCCTAATCAAACTCACCACATATCTAAACCACTTGGAATTGGGAAGTGGCATGTCATGTATTGGAGTTACCATAATTGCTATGGTGGAAACTGGTGTTGCAGTGGTTTTTGTCGGATTTTCTGTTGTTTCTGTTGATGCTGCAATTCGTTTTGTTGGTGATGGTGCTGTTGTAACTTTTTGAGCCTTGATGGCTGTTGTTAATGGATTCCTTGATATAAGGAGAAGAGGGGGTTTCTTTTCCTTCTCCTTCAATTTAGGCAGAAGGCTTTTAGGTGGTCGAAAGGCAGATGTGACACTTGGCCTTCTTTCCTTCCTTCCTTCCTTCCTTCCTTCCTTCCTTCCTTCCTTCCTTCCTTCCTTCCTTCCTCCCTTCCTTCCACTTAACAGGTATGATGAGGCTACCAGGAGATGTATTTGGTCTGGGAGTGCATCCACATTTGATTGATTTGGATGAGGAATTCTAAGTTTATTCTTAACCAGTTCTCATTTTTTGTCTGGTAGACTTTGGGGATTTTTGCATTTTCCTTGATGTCTAACATGACCACAGCAGTTAGCCACGAAATGGCTATATCTGGCAGCACCTGCTGGACACGAATTCTTGCAAGTCTCTGGCAGCAGTAGTAACAACAACAACAACAACAATATTCTTCTTCTTCTTCTTTTCTTCTCTTCTTTTCTTCTTCTTCTTCTTCTCTTCTTCTTCTTCTTCTTCTTCTTTTCTTCTTCTTCTCTTCTTCTTCTTCTTCTTCTTCTTCTTCTTCTTCTTCTTCTTCTTCTTCTTCTTCTTCTTCTTCTTCTTCTTCTTCTTCTTCTTCTTCTTCTTCTTCTTATTATTATTATTTTATTATGTTTTTTCCTTCTTTCTTCAAGTTTTCTTCCGTTTCTCGCCGAGTGTTTTCCATACACCTAGGGCAGAGAAGGGCATTGTATGCATTCCCAGATTACACGCGCAAATTCACAGATAAAATATGTATTTAAAAATTAATAAATAAATAAATTCATGGATGGATGTTATTTTCACAGCGATAGTGCTCTTCTCAGTACATGAGCCGTTCCAGTTCATACGATGTTTTGCACTTCCTGTAGGAATGGTAAGCCTGGAATCATTTTCAAATAGGTTTCAGTACCTTTTTTTAACATTCCTAGAGATCCTACAATCACTGGTACTGTAGTCGCATTGAGATGCCACATTTTTTCAATTTCCATTAGCAGGTCTTTATATTTACTAATCTTGTCAAATTAGAATTTACTATTATTATTATTATTATTATTATTATTATTATTATTATTATTGAGTGAGAGAGCAGTGCATGCCATCAAAGTGACACTGGGGTAAAATATACGAAGCCCAATATACCCATCATGACTACCCGTCTGATAAGGGTACACCAGGCACATGCATCACAACCATATGTGCGCGACATGGTGATCTCATATCAAGATAAACAGCACATGACCTTGCAGGTGGGGCCCAGTTAGAATTTTTTTCAGGTTGAGTAGCCCATCCCGCTCAAAAGGTCCCTGAATAAGGGTTGTTTAAGGATGTTGAAAGAACCACCCTAGTTTTCAGAGGTGAATTATTCAAACCCCAAAGAATCCCTCTCAACACATGGCTATAATGCTCCCCCACTACTTCTGCTCGTGATCAGAGATGCACATATCGTCAGCCACTAAGGGACATGCTCAACTGGTTATGGTCAAACAACTGACAAGCAAATCTGTGGTATTGAGCAGAATATTTGCTGTAGCCCATCTTTTATACCAAGACAAAACAATGTACATGATAACACTTCCAATCAGTTAAGATCAGAAGCCATGAGAGCCACTGCCTGGTACTGCATCAGGGCATTTATTATTATTATTATTATTCTCTGTTTGACTTTTGCTTTATATTTGTACAAGTTGGCTCCAAGCCTCACCCAGAGACCTCAAGAGACAACAGGTTGAAAGTTCATGTTGTTGTTATGCCTAGTGTGCCATATATTTTTTTTTTGGGGGGGGGGGTTGTACTAATGAATGTCTAAAAAAAAAAATAAAAAAAAAAATTTTTTTTTTTCCTTTAAAAACCGAAAATTATGTTTGTTGTAAACCTGGAGATTACATAGAAAGTATTTTGCGTAGGATATGAGCAGTTTCCATGAGCACTATTTTTTGAATTTCTGCCATTTTGGGGTTTCCTGGTATCTGAGTTAGGTAGCTATCAGCCCCTTTTGTTATCATTCCCAGGGCACCTATGACAACAGGTATTGTTTTAGTCTTCAGCTTCCACATTTTGCTGATTTCTATTTCAAGATCTTTATATTTGCTCAGTTTTTGGTAGGTCTTGACAGATACGTTTATATCGATTGGGACAGTCATATCAATGAGGAAGCATGTTCTTTGTTTGAAGTCTTTCAATATGATGTCTGGCCTATTTGCATCTATCTTTCTGTCAGTTTGAATGGTGAAGTTCCAGAGGAGTGAGATGTGGTCATTTTCAAGCACTGGGGGTGGTTTGTGTTCCCACCAGTTTTTTTCATGGGGCAAATCCAGGTTTTTGCAGATTACCCAGTGAATATATTGTGTAGCTCTATCGTGTCTGTTGAGATACTCTGTAGGCGCTAGAAGACTGCACTTGGAGACCACATGGTCAATGGTTTCATTTTGTTGCTGGCATACATGACACGTTGGACTGCTTCTGATCTTTAATATGTTGGCCTGGTAGTTTCTTGTTGGTAGGCATTGATCTTGAGCTGCTATGATAAACCCCTCTGTTTCAGATTTTAAGCCAGAGGCCATTAGCCATTGATGGGTCAGGGCTTTGTCAACATCTGCATTATTTGCTCTCTTTGGGTATTTGCCATAGAGAGGTTTTTCTTGCCATTTATCATTCAGAATATCTAAGGCCGCAGATTTAGCACGGGTTTTCATGCGCTTAGCCTTTTCTGTGCCTGTTTCTTGTATGTCTATCTCTAATTCCGAAATTTGTTGTATTCGGAATTCACTTAGATATTCCTTTGCCTGTTTTGTTACTGAGTATGATGCTTTCTTGTTTTCATGTTTTGAGACAAGTTTTAACATCCAGTCCTCAGAGTTTTTCAGGTAGGTGTCTAGGCCAATTGTAGCAATCTTCATTGTTATTACCAGTTGTAAAAGTCCACGGCCTCCCTCATTTCTTGGCAGATAAAGTAGTTCTATATCTGCCTTAGGGTGTCAACAGTTTTCGTATTTTTCTGTCAAGATTACATATTTCAGTAATTGACCAGTTAACGATATTGAAACTGTAAGTCACAACTGGTATGGCTAATGCATTGATCGCTTCGATCCTGTTTCTCGCATTCAGCTCTGTCTTGAGTATTGCTCTTACTCTGCGATAACATTCTCTCCTGATCCTTTCCTTCATCTCTGAATGCCTTATTCCTTCTCCTTCAGTTACCCCTAAATACTTGTAGTTCTCTGCTGGGTCTAATTCTTTTATGACATTCTGCTGGTCAAGGTTAACGTTAGATGTTTCTGTCATTTTTCCTTTGATAAAGGTAGCTTTTGCGCACTTATCGAGGCCAAATTGCATTCTGATGTCATCACTGAATTGTTTGACAATCGCTAGTAAGCCCTTGAGTTGTTGGTCATTTTTTGCAAAGAGCTTTAAATCATCCATGTAAATGAGATGATTTATATTTTTATCAAACATTTTATATCCATACTGCGCGTCATTGAGCAGTTTTGAGAGAGGTATTAAGGCTAAACAGAAGAGGAGCGGTGATAGTGAGTCACCCTGGAAAATGCCACATAAAATTTTTACAACACCAGCATTTAGAGATTCATTGTCACTGTTCAAAGTTAGTGTGGTTCTCCATGATCTCATACTTACAGACAAAAAGTTTCGCAGAGCAGGTGCTATCTTATACATTTCTATCTTATACAGGTGCTATCTTATACATTTGTGACAATCTTCTAAGATCATCTTATTATTATTATTATTATTATTATTATTATTATTATTATTATTATTATTATTATTAATAGTAATAATAATAATAATAATAATAATAATAATAATAATAATAATAAGAAGAAGAAGAAGAAGAAGAAGAAGGAATATATTCACAGACGCGACAGAGTTGGGACCTACATACACTGGAAGTTATGCCAACACAATGGAATAACAACAGAAAAAGATGGTATAGGCACACACCAGGAAAGGTCACAGAAAACGAGAAAGCAACCATATTCTGGGATATGCCAAAACACACAGATAGAGAAATTAATGCCAATAGGCCAGATATAGTTGTCAGAGATAATGAAGAAAAATTCTCTCTAATTAATGTATCAATACCAGCAGATGACAACGTTTCTCTATAAGAAATGGAGAAACTTTCAAAATACAAAGACCTAGAAATAGAGGTAACTCGAATGTGAAATCTAAAAACAGAAACAATTCCTATCATAGTAAGCGCATTAGGTATGATAAAAAAATATTCAGACAACTACATAACAAAAACACCAGGACTTACAAACACATACAACATACAGAAAATTGCACTACTGGGCACTGCACACATCCTACGCAAAACACTTTCAATGCAGTAACCAGAAGAGCATCACAACAAACCACAGCACATACCCAAGGCACATAGAGCTGCGCTCGGTAATGAAGTGAAAGCACGATATAAAAATAAAACTACTGAATAATAATAATAATTTTAATAATAACAACATCGAAAAATACCTTAGGAATGAGAACCCAGGTTCGAAATTTCCCAAAGACACCTGAAGAAGTCTGGCGGGTATATCAGCCGAAACGTTGTGTTAACAACAAACAAGATGATGACAAATATCCGTCGATTGTAAATAATGTAAATAATGTAGAACTGTATTATTATTATTATCATTGAGTGAGAGAGCAGTTCATGCCATCAAAGTGACACTGGGGTAAAATATACGAAGCCCAGTATACCCATCATGACTACCCGTCTAATAAAGGTACACCAGGCACATGCATCACAACCATATGTGCGCGACATGGTGATCTCATATCAAGATAAACAGCACATGACCTTGCAGGTGGGGCCCAGTTAGAATTTTCTTCAGGTTGAGTAGCCCATCCCGCTCAAACGGTCCCTGAATAAGGGTTGTTTAAGGATGTTGAAAGAACCACCCATGTTTCCAGAGGTGAACTATTCAAACCCCAAAGAATCCCTCTCAACACATGGCTATGATGCTCCCCCACTATTCTGCTCGTGATCAGATATGCACATATCGTCAGCCACTAAGGACATGCTCAACTGGTTAAGGTCAAACAACTGACAAGCAAATCTGTGGTATTGAGCAGAATATTTGCTGTAGCCCATCTTTTATACCAAGACAAAACAATGTACATGATAACACTTCCAATCAGTTAAGATCAGAAGCCATGAGAGCCACTGCCTGGTACTGCATCAGGGCATATTGTTATTATTATTATTATTATTATTATTATTATTATTATTATTATTATTATTATTATTATTATTATTATTATTGAGTGAGAGAGCAGTTCATGCCATCAAAGTGACACTGGGGTAAAATATACGAAGCCCAATATACCCATCATGACTACCCGTCTGATAAAGGTACACCAGGCACATGCATCACAACCATATGTGCGCGACATGGTGATCTCATATCAAGATAAACAGCACATGACCTGCAGGTGGGGCCCAGTTAGAATTTTCTTCAGGTTGAGTAGCCCATCCCGCTCAAACGGTCCCTGAATAAGGGTTGTTTAGGATGTTGAAAGAACCACCATGTTTCCAGAGGTGAACTATTCAAACCCCAAAGAATCCCTCTCAACACATGGCTATGATGCTCCCCCACTACTTCTGCTCGTGATCAGAGATGCACATATCGTCAGCCACTAAGGGACATGCTCAACTGGTTAAGGTCAAACAACTGACAAGCAAATCTGTGGTATTGAGCAGAATATTTGCTGTAGCCCATCTTTTATACCAAGACAAAACAATGTACATGATAACACTTCCAATCAGTTAAGATCAGAAGCCATGAGAGCCACTGCCTGGTACTTCATCAGGGCAATATTATTATTATTATTATTATTATTATTATTATTATTATTATTATTATTATTATTATTATTTACTTTTAATCTGCATGTTTGTTACAATCACTTGCTGAGACACACCCAGCGTTCTAAAGTGAATGAAGGATAAAAGATTTTACAGTATGACTGAAAGCTTGGGGAGGGGAAGTTTTCTAAGGATGTGGGCAGTACTTGTTAGCACAATCTTTTTAATTTCTGTGAGGTATAGTTCTGCTGGGATATTATCTAGATATTTTTGACATCCCTTTTTTATCATACCTAGGGCGCCCACAATAACAGGAACAGTTCTCGCTTTAAGAAGCCACATCTTTTGTGTTTAAATTTCCAGGTCCTTATATTTACTTGATTTGTCAAAATCCTTTACAGATATATTTTTATCAATTTCTATCAATAAACTTACATTTATTAGTCTACAAGTATTTTGTTCCTTGTCTTTAACGACTATGTCTGGTCGATTAGCCTGGTTCGTTCTGTCTGTTGACTGGAAAATCCCAAAGGATAGTGACATTTTAACCTTCAACGATTGGCTCAGGATGTTCATACTTGTAGGTAGGAGTGTTAATTTTGAAGTGTTTACATATTTCCCAATGTAAATACTGTCCTACCGTATCGTGGTGATTTTTGTATTCGTTTGGTGTCAGGACATCCTAGACGAGATGGTCCATTGCTTCGTCAAATGTATCGCAGAATCTGCATTTAGAGTCAGAACCGTTTCGAGGAACATTAGCCTGGAAGCTTTGGTCTTGTGCCACCAATATGAAACTTCAGTCTCTACTTTCAATCTTGAGCTTCTAAGTCACTGATGGGTTGTTGCTTGGTCTACATCAGCATTTCGGCTTCGAAGTATATACTGTCCACGCAGAGGCTTCCGTCTCCACTGCTCCTCAATTTGTTTCTGTTCGTTCTTTTTTGCAGTCTGTTATTGCTGCTGCTGTTGTTGTTGTTGTTGTTATTGAATTTTATGTAAAGCTCTAGTTCCCTACTCAAATGAATTTGCCTCACTTGATAACAGGTTCAACCCCCAACTCCTCCCTCCACCTCACACCCTTGCCATTTTTATGATTGAGTGGTTTGTAACAGAAGGAAAATCCAGCTGTAAAAACAGTGGCTGGAATAACAAACAAATGTCTAAATTTGTGAAAAGATACAGAACAATAAAGGCAATTTAGAAAATAAAAAGTGAGAGAGGGGGGAAGAAAGAGAGAGAGGGGGAGAGAAAGAGGAGGAGAGAAAGACAGAAGAAGAGAGGAAATAATGGGGTAGTGTAGAGTAGGAGTGGGGTGAAAAGAAACTTATTTTTCCCATGACATTTGGTTGAGAGGAAGAATCTCTGGACAGTATAAATGTTTTAAATTAGTTGATCACTTCATGTTAGTATATACTACACTTTACATTTTGTTCAGCGGGGTGGCTGAATCAAAATACGAACATCTCTATTACACAGATAGCAGAATTGAGCTAAAGCACTAATGGTGTGCCAGCTCGCCACTTTCATAATAATAATGGTTTCATATTTTAGTACAAGGCCCCAGGACAAGCAATTTCAGAGGGGAGAGTAAGTCGATTAAATCAACCCCAGTACTCAACTGGTACTTATTTTATCGACCACAAAAAGATGAGAGGCAAAGTCACCCTCGGTGGAATTTTTAACTCAGGATGTGAGGATGAACAAAATGCTGCTATGCATTTTAACCAGCATGTTAACAATGCCAGGCAAAATGCTCAGTGGTATTTCATCCCGCATTACGTTGTGAGTTCAAATTCTACCGAGGTCAGCTTTACCTTTCATCCTTCGGGGATCAATAAAATTGCTGAAACCAACGAATTAAAAGACCAGGAAGCATCATGGAGATGGCTTAACAAGGGTGACCTAAAAAAGAGTACTGGAAGCCTAATCATCACCGCCCAGAACCAGGCATTGAATACCAACTCAGTGAAAAAGAATATATACCACATACGTGCTACGGACCTCTGCAGAATGTGTGGGAAGAGGATCGAAAGCGTGACTCACATTTTTAATGCTTGGGAAAGTCTTGTACAGAAAGAGTACAAGCGTAGACGCGAAAAGGTAGCCCAAAACCTCCTCTGGCTACTATGCCGTAAGTATGGATATGAAGTTACGGGTGCTTGGTACCAGCATACACCGGAAAAGGTAATGGACGAAAAGAGGATGGCAAAAATCCCCTGGGACTTTGATTTCCAGACAGACAAGGTATTAGAGCACCGAAGGTTGGGTATAGTAACCTTCAGGTGGGAAAAACAAGTGTGTCTAATAATTGACGTGGCAGTTCTAGCAGATCAACATATCATCATGAAAGAAAGAGAAAAGTTTGATAAGTATGGAGACCTGAGAATTGAAATCGCTAAGACGTGGCATCTACGAGAGTTAAACATAAAGTATATCCCTATTGTCATCAGAGCATTGGGTTCAATACCACCCAATCTAAAAAAAAAAAAACATTTGAAAACTTTAGAAATACCCTACAATCTAGGTGTATTGCAAAAATTAGCATTACTTGGAACGGCACGCATATTGCGTAAAGTAGTCTGCCTTAGGTCTTTGTTGTGACTTAACAAAACGTACACAATATCTTCAAACAACAACCTCGCGATAGTGTATACTGTGCGAAGTCTATAATAATAATAATAGTAATAATAATAATAATAATAATAATAAAATAATAATAATAATAATAATAATAATAATAATAATAATAAATACTCAGATGTAGTACATGGTAGTGGCTCTCATAAGTGTTATCATGTACATTGTTTTGTCTTGGTATAAAAGATGGGCTACAGCAAATAGTCTGCTCAATACCACAGATTTGCTTGTCAATTGTTTGACCATAACCAGTTGAGCATGTCCCTTAGTGGCTGACGATATGGGCATCCCTCATCACGAGCAGAAGTAGTGGGGGAGCATCATAGTCATGTGTTGAGAGGAATTCTTTGGGGTTTGAATAATTCACCTTTGGAAATATGGGTGTTTTGTTCAACATCCTTAAACAAACCTTATTCAGGGACCTTTTGAGCGGGATGGGTTACTCAACCTGAAGAAAATTCTAACTGGGCCCCACCTGCAAGATCATGCGTTGTTTATCTTGATATGAGATCACCATGTCACGCACATATTGTTGTGATGCATATGCCTGGTATATTATCAGATGGGTTGTCATGATGAGTATACTGGGCTTCGTATATTTTAACCCAGTGTCACTTTCTTCTAAAGGCACATGGCCTGAAATTTTGGGGGACGGAGCTAGTCGATTACATCAACCCCAGTTTTTCACTGGTACTTATTTTATCGACCCCGAAAAGATGAATGGCAAAGTTGACCTCGGCGGAATTTGAACTCAGAAGTAAAGACACGAAATACCGCTAAGCATTTTGCCTGACATGCTAATGATTCCGCCAGCTCACCATCTTGATGATAATGATGATGATGATAATAATAATGATGATAATAATAATAATAATAATAATGATGATGATGATGATGATGATGATGATGATGATGATGATTTCTTTTATTGGCCACAGGGACCCAAAACATGGAGGACAATATCGAAGGACGAGTTACAGCACAAAAGCATGTAGATTTAACATCAATTAAAGGGAGATACTATTACATTAAAAGATATAACAGAAGATATGTAATAGAAGGTAGAGAAATAAATAAATAATAGAATCCCCAATAGCGGGGCAGTCCATTTAAGGTAATCTGGGGTAAACCTCTCACAAAATTCCCGGATTACTCTGCCATCTCCAAGGCAAGGGAAGTGCCCTCTTCTAGTTTCTTTCCTCCTGCTTAGAAAAGCATATTCAGAGTAGATCATACAGTCTCACCAGTCTTGCAACTGTCAACCACCTTTGATAAACACACCAGAAGGCGGCACCTCTCTCTCTATCCTCACCTTCCTCTTCAAATGATAGTTAAAGAAATTGATGAGAGCTTGACCAGATAGGAATGTGCTTGTCTTCAAACCTTTCAGACGGGTCCACGACACAGCCTCTTTTGCCACCGCTACTAAGCGGGAAAAGACATGCCTTCTTTCTCTGCTAAGGGAAGGTGGTGCTTTGATCTTCACAATGCACTCAGCAGACAGCTGAATTCGTCTTACACGCGACAACAGCTGCTCCACACAATCTCATAACTCTCTAATGCACGGACACTAAATTATTGCATGCCAGGTAGTTTCCTCCCTCAGTATCTCGGGCAGGTTAGGCTGTTGGCCCTTCCATGCTTGAAGAGCTTGTCTCAGATGGACAATGCCTTTCGGTAGCACTGCTAAGCCAAAGACTTTTGGAAATTGTCCATGATCTTTGGCCCGAAGGTCCTCTGGAAGAGACTGCTCAAACTGTTCTTGTCGATGCCTAGATTCAATGCTAGGCCATCATCACTCATATCCTCAACTAATCCCCTATGGAAATCTTGAGTTGTTTTCCCACTAACAGTTTTGTGCAGCTTGTACAATACAGTGAGCACCTGACAACATTCTAGATGCCAAACACCCAACCTGGGTCAACGTTTGACACATGACTGCAGCTCTGTCAATGAAATGAGCTGCGAAAAGACATGTCGCATGAAAGACGCCCACACAAGTTCACCCTTATTTTCGTCGTCGTCATTGTCCACATCGTCGCAGTGATTTAGATAATTCTGTAGGTGTGACAGCCTCAAAGCGTGGCGCCACATCATTAAGGAAGGTATCCCAAGACCACCACGGTGTGGGGGTAAACAGCAGGTGAATTTTCTGACCAGCGGAACCTGGCCCTTCCATAAGAAAAACAAACGTTCCAATCTGGTCAGAGTTTTCTTAGGATAAGGCACGACGGCTAGGCAGTAGTGCACTACTAAGGCGATATATGCATTCACTACTTCCATCCGGCCTTTCAGAGACAGCTTCCTTTCTGCCCATTTCTGGGTGAGCTTGGCCACCCAAGTCATGACCTCTTTCCCAGTTCCTATCTGCCAGGAGATCTGGTCCGAACCAGACTCCTAACACTTTCACCAGACCCTCCGTCCAGCGACAGAAATCGCAGCTAGTCGACTTGCCGCTCCAAGAGCCTAGTTTCAGATCTACTGACTTGTCTTGGTTTATGAGTGCTCCTGTGCATTCCTGACATTCTTCCAGTATAGTGTCTATCTTTTCTATGTGCGAAGAGTCCGACACCATGACAGTAACGTCGTCCGCGTATGCAGACACAGCTTTCCTGTGACCTAGTTCCAACGGGATACCCTTCAAATTCTCCATCCTTCGCTGCAAGGGTTCTAAAGCTAAAATATATAAAAACAGGGAAAGGGGATATCCTTGGCGTACCGAATGTTCAATACTGAAAAGTTCTGAGGGGGCGACCATTCAATTTGACAACAGAGTGGTGATCCAGCCTCCGAAGACGGGACCGAAACCGACAGCTTTAAGGACAGACACCAGATAGTGACGATCCACCCTGTCTCACTAGCACGAAATTCCGCTGCTGCGCGGATGGTTGTTGTTGTTGTAATATTTTTCTTTTTAAAGTTTATTGTGTTTTTGATTCTGTTGTGGATGTTTGTTTGTTTGTTGAGCAAAGCGGTCTTCGTCCCATTGGGAGAAGTCCGCAACGTGGTCCTTTGCTATTCGTAAGACCCATAGAAGAGAGAGCAGGTCAACCCCCGACACCGAGAGCATCGACGGATGGATGAATGCGCATCCAGGCTCAGCGGTTGCGTAGGAAGTCGGGGACAAGAAACAGGAAGAAAGAGTGAGAGAAAGAGTACAACAGGGGTCGCCACCACCCCCTGCCGGAGCCTCGTGAAGCTTTAGGTGTTTTCGCTCAATAAACACACACAACGCCCGGTCTGGGAATCGAAACCGCGATCCTCCGACCGCGAGTCCGCTACCTTAACCATTGGGCCATTGCGCCTCCTGTTGTGGGTGTTTGTGATGGTGGTGGTGGTGGGTGTGATGCTTGTAGTGTTAGTGTTGTCATTAATGTGTTTGTGTTTGCCGTTTCTTGGATTTCTCCCTTTTGTGTCTCTTTCATGTATTTTTTGCCTTTTGGGCTTCCCCTTCACCATCACTTTGATGCGTGGAGGAGTCCGTGTCTTGTATGTTTTCTTCTGGTGTTATTTGTTCTGGTTCTCTTGTAGTTGATGTTGTTGTTGCTCCTGCTACTGTAGCTTCCGCCACTACTGCTTGTGCTACTTCCACTGCCACCTTTTGTCTCCACTGCCTGTTTTGTCTCCTTGGGTTCAATTTCTGTTTCTATTCCCCTGCCTCTCTGTTGTTGTTGTTCTTCTTCTTCTTGTTTTTGTCGACTCATGGGTTGTGGTACTTTCGTTTGGACATTTCTTTCTGTCCTTCTCTTCTGGTTCCGTGGGCAGAAAAACCGTAAGTGGTCCTTTGAACCACAATCGTGGCACCTCGGCTATCTGCCCTCCACGTTCACTACGTTTGAGTGGGAAATCAGGTCTGGGACTTTCTCCAACTGCTTTGGATTCACGTAAAGAACCTCCAAGGTAGTCCAACCCCAATTCTCCCTCCTCGATTTTTTAACATCCAGGAGATCCTTTCCCTCGTCCGTACGAAAACAGATGAGAATCCACCATAAATCCAGGTCTGGTGGGACACTTGGTACTGTAATTCGTACCGGCCTTCTTCCCATGTATGATGGGAAGAAGGCGATTTCTTCGGTGCGACGTGTAGTCACTGAGCTCTGTATCGCCTGCTCCTCGGTCTTAAAAAGGACCTCTACTCCGCCATACTGCCTCGCTCTCGCAATGTGGTGGATGTCCTGCCATATGTCATTCAAAGCTCTTTCCACCTGATCGCGTTTAGCGTTTTCAAGTTTCCTTGTCTTTGTATTCACGCACCTGTAGACAACTGTCCGTTTGGCTGTTGCTTCAAGCACCTCGTTTAGAGGCGTCAATTCTGCCCTCCTTCTATTCATTTTCATACATTTTGCTGCCTTGTTTAGTTTTTCTATTTTGTTGTCCAATGAGATGTTAACCAAAATCTTAGCTACCGTGATATTTGCAAAAGTCTCTTTCCCACTGCTAACTCCCTTTTTGTTAGTCTCTTCGTAGCAACAGTTGCTTTCAATGTTGTTCTTCGTGCTACTACAATTTCCATGTAGTGAGGAAGACTTTACTCCTTCCTTCTTCTCGCCTTCTTTCTTCATTTGACTCGCACTTCTCCTGCTCCTCCTCCTCCTCTTCCTTCTTCTTCTTCTTCTTCTTCTTCTTTTCTTGCTGTCTACTGCAAATCATGGTGGGGAGGACGGGCAAGTCCTGGTGCAAATTGCTGCACCACCTTCCTTATTCACTCCTGCTTTTCATCACCATCTTCAATGTTTATTTTCTTCGAGGCAAATTTTCGAAGAAATTTGAAAACAAAAAGATTTGTATCACCCCCCACTAAATGGGGCTTTGATTAACAAACGCCAGCCCCCCCACCCACCTCACCCCCAGAAGGGCAGCTGGCTTACAAAACGATTTAAGCAACAAATACAGTATAGAACCTTTTAAACGTCCAGCTATTTTTTTCCTTATTGGCCACAAGGGTCACAAAACATTTAGGACAATACAGTGGGGATTTATATAGAATTGTGTAAACAACAAAAAGAAGACAATAACAATTAAAAAAAATAAATTCTAACAAATTCCCCAGTAGGGGAAAACATCATCAAGGGGCAACCAAGGAACCCCACAGATCCTTATCAACACTCCTCATGACGAGTACCACCAAATGCCCTACTTTTCTTTGTATTCCTCAGCCTACAGTTAGAGAATGCCCACTCAGTCATCAACCTTACAACAAATTTACTAGTGGGCAGCAACTATCCCTCAACTCTTTCCTTCCTTTTGAAATGGAATTTTAAGAAGACAATGGGGGAAGAGGCTAGTTGATTTCATTAACCTTTGTATGCAACTGGTACCTATTTTATACACTCCAAAAGGAGGAAAGGCAAAGTTGACCTCCACAAAATTTGAACTCAGAACATAAAAACATGAAATGCCACTCACTATTTTTGTAGATCTGTTAACAATTCTGCCAGCTCACTGCCCTTTTAAAGAAAATAATCATGATGAGGATGATAATAATAATAATAATAATAATAATAATAATAATAATAATAATAATAATAATAATAATAATAATATAATAATAATAATAATGATAATAATAATAATAATGATAATAATAATAATAATAATAATAATAATAATAATAATGATAATAATAATAATAATGATAATAATAATAATAATAATAATAATAATAATAATAGTAATAATAATAATAATAATAAACATTGTTTTGTCTTGGTATAAAAGATGGGCTACAGCAAATATTCTGCTCAATACCACAGATTTGCTTGTCAGTTGTTTGACCATAACCAGTTGAGCATGTCCCTTAGTGGCTGACGATATGTGCATCTCTGATCACGAGCAGAAGTAGTGGGGGAGCATCATAGCCATGTGTTGAGAAGGATTCTTTGGGGTTTGAATAATTCACCTCTGGAAACATGGGTGTTTTGTTCAACGTCCTTAAACAACCCTTATTCGGGACCTTTTGAGCGGGATGGGTTACTCGATCTGAAGAAAATTCTAACTGGGCTCCACCTGCAAGGTCATGTGCTGTTTATCTTGATATGAGATCATCATGTCGCGCACATATGGTTGTGATGCATGTGCCTGGTGTACCCTTATCAGACGGGTAGTCATGATGGGTATACTGGGCTTCGTATATTTTACCCCAGTGTCACTTTGATGGCATGCACTGCTCGCTCACTCAATAATGATAATAATAATAATATTGCCTCTTTGTAGGATGTGTGGTACAAAAAACGAAACAATCTTACATATTGTGAACACTTGTAGCAAGTTGGCCCAAAAGCACTACAAAAGGAGGCGCAATAATGTGACTAAGTTTGTGCACTGGAGACTATGGGAAAAGTATGGCCTGGACAGAGCATGGAAATGGTACAAATATGAACCAGAAGGAGTCACCAAGAACAATGAATATAAGATACTGTAGGATTTTACAATCCAATGTGATTCCCTAATCTATGCTCAGAGACCAGACATCATTATGGTAGATAAAGGTAAAAAAGGAAACCAAGATTATAGATATTGCAATATCTGAGGATGCACGCATAGGTGACAAAGAACTAGAAAAGATGGAAAAGTACAGACTACTAAAAGATGAAATTGCAAGAATGTGGGCTATGAGGAGAGTATCTGTCATCCCAGTAGTTGTTGGGGCACTTGGAGACTAACAATCTAGTTTGAGAAACATGTCACAGAAATTGGAATTGATATGAGAACAGAACAAGCCCCAAAAACTGCACTGCTGGGGACAGCTAGGATTTTGAGACTAGTACTTGGGTGTTGAATGTTTTCCACAATAATTAACAAGCAATTATCAAACATTATAATGTACAGAAAGAGACCATGTGAGACCTCTGACAACAGGTTGCTGTCCGCTCTTACAAAATCAACAAGAGCAAACAAGACCGAGCACTCTGAGAAGTAAAACAATAATAATAATAATAATAATAAACATGTATACAAAATAAAATTTAAAATTCAAAAGAGAGACAGACAAACCCATTTAAAATTTAAGAATTTCTTTATTTTCCTTTTTGAATATTTTTATTATTTTTTGTAATTTTCCTCAAGAAAAAAATCTTTTTTTAAAAAAAAAATGTTAAAATATTTAATAATAATAATACATGGGAATCTGAAGATTTTTTTCATTTCCAAACTAATACTGGCAATTAAAATACTTTGTATTTGAATAGGTTATTTGGCAAGACACAGCCAAAGCATTTAGTTTCACAGGGTTTTTTTTCTGTAATAGTGTTGTTGTTGTTAATGTAACTTTTGTCATTGACACACAGCACCAGAGAAAATAGCTGAACATTTTTACCAGACATTCTTCTGTTTCACTCACTGCTTCACATATGGTCTATGTGGTGTTGAAGCTGTTGTTTAATTGTGCGTAGGCATGCTCATGCGCACAAACATACATATGTATATATAAGCATGCACAAATATACACACATCAGACAAAATTTGAAATTTCTTTATACACTTTATACACACATACACACACACACACAAATATGTATATATGTAATATATATATATATATATATATATGTCATCCATCAAAGTCTAGTCTTTTTTCAATGTATATATGATTGCTTTGGTGTGTAGATATGTGTATGTGTGCTTGCATGTAGGTGCGCATGCATTTCCACAAAAATAAATAAAAAGAAGCAGATCATATTCATCCATGTACAAGTGGTTAAGTGAATATATTCATCTCTCATATTCTGACATTTTATGCTATATATATATATATATATACACACACATATGATTTAGAAAAAGCTAATTCATAAACTACAAAATCAACAATTCTCTAAAATTTAATGCAATTTTCTGGGAGATAATACTGAATTTATTCAGAATTTCTTTCCAAAATTCAGTTTACTTTGACTATTATATCTTAAGAGTGCTTTTCATAATTGAAATAATCTGTATTTTGGGAGAAATATGTGTGCATGTATGTGTGTCTCTTTCTGTGTTTCTAAGTTTGTTGGTGTATGTGTGTGTGTATGTGTTCAATGGGGACATGAATGTGTGTCACCAGTTCTTGTTTGTAGTGTAAACAATATCTTTCTAAAGGCAAAGGGAGTTGTTAAATAAAATTAAGGCTTAAGTAATGACATGAATGTGTTCAATAATATTTGTGCGTTTGACAATTTTTGATATTGAAGCTGGAAATTATGAAATTAATTTCATGTGGCTATTTGCATGCGTTGGGTAATCCAGGTCTGTAAATGCTCAAATCAGTGTGCATTGGAACCAGATTATCAAACACAAATCGATGAGGAGGAGGAGAGGTGGATGATGCATCATTTATGGCCATTCATTAAAAATAATGTCAACAAAAAGTTAAAGCAAAACATGGTCAATTGGAGAAACATAAGTATCAGGATTTGAGAGAAAATATTTTTCAAAATTACTTTAGCATGATTCCACAATTTCTAATCAGAGACCACAGCTTTGGTTGCAATTCTTTCACATTGAAGTTTCACAAATATTTAACTGAGATAAAGTCAAATTCGAGAGAGAGAGGGAGAGAGTGAGTGAGAGAGAGAGAGAGAGAGAGAAAGAGAAAGAGAGTGAGAGAGAGAAGGGAAAGAATGAAAGAAAGAGAGGACAACATGCATCAGAAATCACTGGGTCAGAAGTCATTGTAGTTGAGATAGTAAAGAAAGAGAGAGAAAGGAGAAGGAATCTAAATTAAACAGAAATGAAATTCTAATTGATAAAATAATTTTTTCTGATGAACTTTTGATTTCAAGTTTATAAAAATGAATTCAAGTCTATTAAATTTTAAATTACAAATTGAATAATTGAATATATAAATTTGAATGGAAATCCTTCAATTGCTTTAATATTTTTATGTTTTATTTTTATACTTGTTTTAGTCATTTGACTGACCATGTTGGAGCACCACCTTAAACGGTTTTAGTCAAAGAAATCGACCCCAGGACATGCCAGCACTGGTTGTCAAGTGATGGCAGAGGGGACAAACAGACACACATGCAAATACATACACACACACACGCATATATGACAGGCTTCTTTCAGTTTCTGTCTTCCAAATCCACTCTCAAGGCTTTGGTTGGCCTGAAGCTATAGTAGATGACACTTGCCCAAGGTGCCACGCATTGGAACTGAACTCAGAACCATATGGTTGGGAAGCTAACTTCTTACCACACAGTTATTACAATTTCTCATTCTCACCATACTGCAATGAATTAAAAAGAAGAGAAAACTAAGCATTTGTGAAGTCATACCATTGCTAAAAATATAAAAATAATAAAACCTCTCAACCCATAATGTTATTGATTTGTTAAGATTTATGGAAAATATTTAAACCTTCTGGGTATTGTATGCTTGCAGTCTAGTTTCAATCTACAGTTGGAGCCCATACCATTATTTTCAGGGAAAAAAGAAAAACAGTTTCCATTTATGAACAGATTTCAGTGAAGAAGTCTTGTGAGCCATTTGTGTGTGAGTATATACGATAACAATATTACCAAATAATAATAATAAAAGTCGACCACGGTGGAATTTGAACTCAGAGCATGAAAATAGATGAAATGCTGCTAAGCATTTTGTCTGGCATGCTAACAATTCTGTCAATAATAATGATAATGATGATGATGATGATGATGATAATGATGATGATGATGATGTCATGGTGATGAGTGGAATAGTATTACATTCTAAATGTATTACTATAATACTGTATGTAATACTATGAATGTATTTATCACTAATACAATTTAATATTTTTGTTTTATCAATATTAAAAAATGTGAAAGATCTAGTAAGTATACAAAAAAAAATTAATTTTACCCGTTTTTCTGATTATTATTTTTTAAAAAGTTTCTATGAATTTTTAAATCTATTTTCTACAGTAAAAAGATGTCTTGGGATTTTATTTTTCAATTAGAGAGGGAAAAAATTACATTATTATGCAGTATTTGTGCCAGAGTTTAAGAAGTTCTTAAAAAAAAACTTACTGAATTTACAAAACTAACCCATGGCTGGTTTAGAACTTAAGTTAAATTTTTTTTTTAAATAAGTAAAGCCATTAATTATGGGTGATTAATTTTGGAAACAGTTATAACATGTCCCTGCCTTAACAGCTGTGAAGATTTCATTGTGACTGTAGACAAGACACTTAGATTCACTTTAACAGTGTTGTATTTAAACCAGCCCTATCCAGCACAAATAGTCTACTGGTTTTATATTCAAACTGGCTAGATTCAGCCTCACGTACCTACCCTACACTGTCAAATAAACAGTCACATTATGAAAATCTTAAAACTATAAAATAATGCATGATTAATTCAAAACATTGTGAATGAATAAGCATTACATTTGGCAGTAATTTGAATGATAAAGAGTTAAAGAGCAAGAAGTCAAGACCAAATAAGTACAAGGGTGTGTATAGGATAGTTACCTGTTATAGACTATCCACATGGAGATGTATCATCTTGATACATAGATGAATGTATGTGTGTCTATACACACACACACATGTACATATGTATAGATAGATAGATAGATATCTGCTGTGTGAAAGTCTGCCTATCTGATTAGGAAATTTGCTTCCCAACCACATGGTTTTAATTAAGTTCAGTCCATCTGCCATGGCACCTTGGTCAAGTGTTTAGTACTGCAACCTTGAGCAGACCAATGTCTTGGAAGTGAATTTGATGACAGAAGCTGTGTGGAAGCCCATTTTATATCTATCTATCTATCTATCTATCTATCAATCTATCTATCTATATATATGTATATATATATATATGTATATATATATCTATATATATGT
>NC_042998.1:147492852-147495352 GCF_006345805.1 Octopus sinensis | reverse complement strand
AAAATCAATAATTTCTACAGAAGAAACATCAACAACAAAACAAACAACATGCATGGCTGTGCGTTTAAGAAGTTTGATTTGCAACTAAGTAGTTCAGGTTCAGTTTTATTATGTGGTACCTTGGGTAAACATCTACTATAACCCCAAGTCTAATATCTTGTGACTGAATTTGGAAGAAGGATGAAACCTGTTGTATATATGTGTCAGTGTGTATGTGCTCTTTGCCTTGACATTGGATGATAGTTGAAATTAACATCACTGTCATACAAGTGATGTCATTCATTTCCAATATTCTGTGAAAGCACAACTGGCCATGTGGAAGTATTGCCTCGCTTGGAAATACATTAAGGCTGGAAACAGAAAGGATATCCAGCTGCAGAAAATCTGCTTCCGTAAACACCACTAATTGTTTCAGGTTCAACATACTACAAAGCATAGAGTGTTAGCTGAAATTCAGTTACAATTTAGTATTCTGTACTCTAATCATGAAAATAAAATTTTTGAGCAAAGTTTTTCACAGTTAGAATGAACTTCTTTGGTGAAAAACTTTTTAGCTGTTACTGAAAATTCCCAACTTGGTAGATAAAGGAAGCTCAATTTGTTCTTTTTAACTTTACCAGTATAGTTCATGCATTATTTTAATCTTCCCAAGCGTTTTTATCATACTTCTGTTGAGACACTATCTTTTTTTCAATTAATTTTGAAAATAATGAATTATTTAGTAAAATAACTCATGTCATAATTAAGCTGGTGTCTGGAATATAAATTAACATGAAATTTTTATGAAAGGTTTTAATTTTAAATCACTTTAAAATAAGTTTATATCATAGAGCCAGAGGTAGTCTCAGACAGGTTGGTACCAAAATCTGTTTAATATTATATTATCTTCAAACTCAATGACCTAGAAATGTCATTTAAGTTAAGTTTTGTTTATTATATTTATGCATTTCAGTAGAATGGAGTGGGGCATGGTTTCCAGAGAGTAGCACAAACCATCATGATTGTCGGATTGTCAACTCACAACAATAACAAAAATCCAAAGAACAACAGCAAACCTAGTGGCCACTAAAAGATTTCATTCATAACAAATTGTTATAGGACTCAACTTTGCAAAGTAAGGCAGCTTGTGTATGTGTATACTTGTGGGGCAGTAATAAAGCCTGATTTCAGGACCAATGTTGTAATGGTGTGAGATTTGATCCAAAGAAGAAGTTCATATACAATTGCTCTAAATGCTTAATGTAGCAACAGACCTCTGTCAATGATAGAACTTTCTGGAATCTAATTTGCAGCCTTTATTACAAAATATCATGGCAATCTTTAATATAGAGCCTGTATGTTTCCAAGTTATTAATTTCAGTACAGCTTGGCTAACAGTACATATGAGCCAATCATAATGAGAGAAAGCAAACATTGGAGTATGCTGCAGTCTTTGGACTCATCAGACCTTATCAAATCCATCAAAACCCATGCCAGGCCAGTATGGAACTTAGATGATAAATAATGATAATGATGAAGATGGTAGTGATGGTGATGGTGACAATGGTGATGATGATGATGACAATAAACAACCAGTTTGAAGGCAAATGAAGATGTAACAACTTTCATGGCAAAAGAATACTTATGCATGTTTGATCCTTTTTTTAAAGTTTTGCAGTTGTTTGTCAATCTTCACACAATGACCTTCTTACTCCCCGACTGAAGATTCTTTTGTTCAAGGGACATACAGACTCTACAATATGCATCCCCACCAAATCTAAATGACAATTGTTATTTGGTTATAATAAGCTGACAGAATCATTAGGGTATAGAAAAATGAGCTTTGCAGCTTTTAGTCCAGCAAGAAGTGTCACAGTTTTGCAGTGAAAGGTTGAGATTTGAACCCAAGATTCACAGAGTTTATGCAAGGCATCCTAAAATGCGCAGAGCTGGTTCAGAGGGTGCAATCAACTGCTCTGGAATGTTATGTGTTTTTATTGATTCCAAAAGGATAAAAAGCAAAGCTGACCATGGCTGGATTTGAACTCAAGTGCAGAGAATTAGAAGAAATATTAAATGAACATCACTGTTTTTATCCCATGTTAACCATTTTGCAAATTTGTCACCTGTGTTTGGAGATAGTTATACACTTTTATCTTTTAAGTTTGTTCCTAGAAAAATCTTGATGATTATTACATAAGCAGAGAAACCAGAGATGAATATTTGTTTATGAGAAACATGAAGAGTTTACATCACAGATACACATCACTACTGCACACTATTATAGTGCAATTAAAAAACACACAAGCAAACACATACACACACAAGTAGAAAAAATAAGATTAAGAGTTTTTATAGTTCTACAGCGTTCTATAGAAAATAGATTGGTTAAACTTTTACCACAGCAGATCAAGTTACTACACCCAACAAAATATTTGTAGGATTACATTCATCTAAAATATTACAAGAAATATGGTGCAACAGAAACAGAAATATAAATTATTATTTATACTCTTGTATA
>NC_042998.1:147480799-147483299 GCF_006345805.1 Octopus sinensis | reverse complement strand
TTTGGCACAAGGCCAGCAATTTCAGGGAAGGGTGCAAGTTGATTACATCAACCCCCAATGTTCAACTGGTATTTCTTTTATCAACCCCGAAAGGATGAAAGGCAAATTTATCCCCTGTGGAATTTAAACTTAGAATCTCAAGATGAATAAAAGGCCACTAAGCATTTTGCCTGATGTGCTAATGATTCTGCCAGCTCACAGCCCATGTGTATGTATATATTGCTTTAATCTGGTTGTATGTGCCTGTATGCATATGTGCATTGAGGATATTCTTATGCTTGTGTGTCCAATGTTAGTATGCGTACCTTGTTCATTTTTACATTCTGAGTTCAAATTCTGCTGAGGTCAATAAAATAAGTACCAGATGAACACTGGGTTGATGTAATCAATTAGCCCTCTCCCCACAAAATTTCAGGCTTCATCCCTTTAGTAGAAAGGATTATTATTATTATTATTGCCTTTGCACAGCTTCTAACACTGGAGATGTACTACAGTGTCAGCTGTTCCCTACCAGTGAACTAAGGTAACACCTCTTATTTTTCAAGCACCTTCTGGAGTATTCGAGCAGTTCCAAGCAGTGCTGTTTTCTGCAAATGCCAAGAAGAATGAAAAAAACTCCATCAAATCAATTGTAGTTTGGAATGTAAAATCTGAATTTTCATCAACAAGTTTTCTATTGTGCTCTATTTTAGCCATTCCATAATAATTTTGTAAATAGGCACAAGTTCCAAATACTTTTTTGCTGTGTAGGAGACAGGGAATTGTGGATTACATGGTCCCCAATATTTAACTTTACATTTATCAACTCTACAAGGATATAAAGCAAGTTGACCCAAATTGGATTTAAACTTAGAATATCAGTAACCAGAATGAGTACCACTCAACTGATTTGGCCAATGTCAATATTTCAAAGAGAAAGAAGGCAGTGAGCTGGCAGAATTGTTAGCACACCAGGCAAAATGCCTCACTGCATTTCGTCCATCTTTATATTTCAAGTTCATATTCCACCAAGGTTGACTTTGCCTTTCATCTTTTCTGGGTCAATCATATAAGAACAAGCTGAGTACTGGAGTCGATGTAATCAACTTACTCTCTCTCTCCCTCCCTGAAACTACTGGCCTTGAGCTAAAATTTGAAACCAATATTTCAAAGAGCAAGCGGTTTCCATGAGTTCATGTCCTGACAACAAACCTATTGATCTAAATATTACAATAGCAACAAACTTGAAAGATTACCTCCTACAATGTCCTACCTACACCAACCCTCTTCATGGGTGAATGAGGAATAGGTACATCAAGTAAACAACATTTACCTGTGTGCATATGGATGTGTGTGACGTGTGCATACACTCACATGCGCACACACACACACACACACACACACACATATATATATATACACATATATACACACACACACATATATACATATATAACATATATACACACACACACATGCATATGTATACATATATATGCATGTATGCCTATATATATATATATATATATATTTATATATTTGTATATGTATACCTCCTACACTTTACCTTTACAGATGAATGGCTAACCAAAACAAACAAACAATATTTAATACTGAGTAATATACATACATATATATATTGATAGAAATGGCAAGACAACAAAAGAATGAAAGTGACCTCAATATTATGTAAATAGCGGAATTTATCTGTAAGTATAATATGTGACAATTATTCAGTAGCCATGATAAAACTTGGAGTTTCGGATGTTGGGGCAGAAACCCACACTGGCATCTCTTCAGTTATCGGGCCATCAAAAAAAAAAATATATATATATATATATATATATATATACATATATACATACATACATACATACATACATACATACATACGTACATACAATACATGTATGTATAACACATTCATTGCAACAGTAACGCAGGTAGCCACAACAACCATAAAAAAATAAATAATAGAATATTTTTTAAAAAAGGACTAAATAAATTTTGTGGAAGAAGGATGTATGTGTGTGTGTGTAAGTGTGTGTGTATATGAAGTGAAGTAAACAAGTTGGAATTTATTTTATTGCTGGTAAATATGTTTACATGGTTATAAATATATTCTATTCTGTTGTCACATTCACACAGTTTATATACACATCTGCAAATATTTGTTTTTATTTTATCTACTACATTATTCACACACACAACACACACACACACACACACACACACATAGTTATACAAGCACACATATAGAGATGCCTACATATGCATAGAAGTGTTCAACAAAATAATATATTTTCTACTGCGTATTCATAAACATACACATTCAAGCATACATACATATGTATGCACACAAACACATACACACACGTATATATGTGTACATACACAAATGTATACACATACAAATACATTCATATATGCATACACATACATACACATTTATACATACATACAAACATACACACACAAGCATATATACACACATACACAAGCTTACATACATATGTAAATA